>NC_135363.1:27775000-27977500 GCF_051622035.1 Arctopsyche grandis | reverse complement strand
AGAGAATCGAGGTTTTTTATGTTTTTCTCAAAAGCCTTTTGATTATTCGAACTGAAATTTCATATCGATCAGTTAAGGCTCAATACCAAGTTATGTATAAAATTTGGTAAGCGTCCGTCGACCGGAAGTGGCAGTTTACTCTTGTTCGATTTTTCTTCCACTATTTTTTTCGACCCCTTAAACATGTGTGGTCTTCACGAAAAAATGCAAGTATAATTCTTGTATCAATGTGATTAAAATAAAAAAAAATCACTAATTTTAATAAACCGGAAGTGGGATTTTTTCCCTTCCGGAAGCATCCGGAAGGAAGGTCAAAATGTTGTCGCCTGGATCCTGACCACACCCCTGAACGTATTAAGCTGAAAATTTATATTTATATTATTTATGTACTAACTTAGATTTGGTAACGTTTTGGTCAGAATTCGTATACCGGAAGTAGTATTTTTTTTAAAAACAATATTTCATTATTTTTTCATTATTTTATTTTGACCTTTTAAATTATTTTAAGCGTCTTGATATTTATTGTGTATAATAAAGATAGTGATTTTAAGTAAAAATAAAAAATAAAATCATCAAATTTAATGAACCGGAAGTGGGATTTTCTCCTATTAGAAAGGTCAAAAATGTTGTCGCCTGGATCCTGTCCACACCCCTGAACGTATTAAGCTGAAAATTTATATTTGTGTTGTTTATGTACTAACTTAGATTTGGTAACGTTTTGGTCAGAATTCGTAAACCGGAAGTAGTATTTTTTTTAAAAACAATATTTCATTATTTTTTCATTAATTTATTTTGACCTTTTAAATTATTTTAAGCGTCTTGATATTTATTGTGTATAATAAAGATAGTGATTTTAAGTAAAAATAAAAAATAAAATCACCAAATTTAATGAACCGGAAGAGAGATTTTCTCGTCTTAGAAAGGTCAAAAATGTTGTCGCCTGGATCCTGACCAAACCCCTAAACGTATTAAGCTGAAAATTTATAATTGTATTCTTTATGTATTAACTTAGATTTGGTAACATTTTGGTCAGAATTCGCAAACCGGAAGTAGTATTTTTTTTTAAAACAATATTTCATTATTTTTTCATTATTTTATTTTGACCTTTTAAATTATTTTAAGCGTCTTGATATTTATTGTGTATAATAAAGATAGTGGTTTTAAGTAAAATTAAAAAATTAAATCACCAAATTTAATGAACCGGAAGAGAGATTTTCTCGTCTTAGAAAGGTCAAAAATGTTGTCGCCTGGATCCTGTCCACACCCCTGAACGTATTAAGCTGAAAATTTATATTTGTGTTGTTTATGTACTAACTTAGATTTGGTAACGTTTTGGTCAGAATTCGTAAACCGGAAGTAGTATTTTTTTTAAAAACAATATTTCATTATTTTTTCATTAATTTATTTTGACCTTTTAAATTATTTTAAGCGTCTTGATATTTATTGTGTATAATAAAGATAGTGATTTTAAGTAAAAATAAAAAATAAAATCACCAAATTTAATGAACCGGAAGAGAGATTTTCTCGTCTTAGAAAGGTCAAAAATGTTGTCGCCTGGATCCTGACCAAACCCCTAAACGTATTAAGCTGAAAATTTATAATTGTATTCTTTATGTATTAACTTAGATTTGGTAACATTTTGGTCAGAATTCGCAAACCGGAAGTAGTATTTTTTTTTAAAACAATATTTCATTATTTTATTTTGACCTTTTAAATTATTTTAAGCGTCTTGATATTTATTGTGTATAATAAAAATAGTGGTTTTAAGTAAAATTAAAAAATTAAATCACCAAATTTAATGAACCGGAAGAGAGATTTTCTCGTCTTAGAAAGGTCAAAAATGTTGTCGCCTGGATCCTGTCCACACCCCTGAACGTATTAAGCTGAAAATTTATATTTGTGTTTTTTATGTACTAACTTAGATTTGGTAACGTTTTGGTCAGAATTCGTAAACCGGAAGTAGTATTTTTTTTAAAAACAATATTTCATTATTTTTTCATTAATTTATTTTGACCTTTTAAATTATTTTAAGCGTCTTGATATTTATTGTGTATAATAAAGATAGTGATTTTAAGTAAAATTAAAAAATTAAATCACCAAATTTAATGAACCGGAAGTGGGATTTTCTCCTATTACAAAGGATAAAAATGTTGTCGCCTGGATCCTGTCCACACCCCTAAACGTATTGAGCTGAAAATTTATATTTGTATTCTTTATGTACTAACTTAGATTTGATAACGTTTTGGTCAGAATTTGTAAACCGGAAGTAGTATTTTTTTTTAAAACAATATTTCATTATTTTATTTTGACCTTTTATATTATTTTTATCCTCTTGATATTTAATGTGTATTATAATTATACTGATTTTAAATAATAAAAAAAATTTGAACAAAATCCGACAACCGGAAGTAGAACTTTTGTCTTGTGCAAGTATTTGCATATATTCGCGCTCAATTTGTATCGCTATCATAGTTATTAGTTCAATATTGAATTTTGTTTTGTAACCTTCTTATATTCCTCAAATACATAGATAAAGTCATGGGTTGGTCACACCCGAATTTTTTTTTTTGTATAATAAGTGTTTTTGGCTTATGAACAGGATGACGAAAGAATAGCAAGAAAGAATAGTTATACGAAAAAAATGATACGAAAAACAAAGAATGTAATGTTTATTTTAATTCAAAATACTATAAAAAAGTAAATATTGTGGTTTCGGATTTCATTTTATATTATATGTAAGGGGGGGGGGGGGGAGGGGGTAGAAATTTCTGATGGAATGATATTACAATTGTTAAATTAACCATTACCAATATTCTATGATAAACCTCCTTATGTTTAACAATAGCTCTCATCTGAGAGGTCATACTCTCAGACTGTCAGAAAATAATTTAAAAAATCCTTCTTTACAAATAGAGTGGTTATAATTTGCAATAGTCCATCCAATGTATAATATTAGTAAGTTCAACCAATTTTAAAATAAACTCGACGAGTTTCTTTAAATAAATGGGATTTTTTAGTCCTTTTATTAAGTTAAGTTTATCGTTTGAATTTTTATTTTCGTATATTTTGAGTTGTTTTTGATTTTTTTTAAATCTTATTTGATATTTGTATTTCTGTACTTCTGTATTTATGTATTAACAAACCCTCTTGGGTTCATCGGCTTTGCCTCCTTTCTCAAGTAATCTTAAATAAATAAATATATTATACATATATAATATTTATTCGAGAATAGATGATAAAAAAAAATTTGCTGCTACAAGTGTTGTTACTTCTAATATCAATAATGATGTAACAGATAAACATATTGAAAATGCATTTTAATATTGAATAATTCAAAACACCTACATATGTATGTACATATGTTTGCTAGGAATTTCAAATTCATTCACTATTTTTAAAAGCTCTTTTTTGTTTCCAATTTGAATTCCAAGATTTTTGCCTGTCCTAAATTGTAATTTGTGAGTTTTTGGGGCTGCTTCGGTGCATTGATCGAATCGCCTTTAGTTCCGCTACCCCCATGAGTTCCCCGGCTTTTGAAATCCCGCATGGCGAGTTTCATTAAATGCAGTCGATGCGTGGATAACGCATTTATGAGTGACGATCTTTTCTATGCACTCTATTATACATTTTTTGCTTTAAATGGTGCACCGCTCTATTACAAATTTTTGGGGACCGGACCAGAATGGGTCACGCAGCGAAATTCAAAACGTGGGCCACCCTGTTCGTGTGAAACCCAGGAAATATATATGTATTATGTATTTCGGTTTAACACCATCTAAGGGTTGAACGAGCGAGCTTTTCCTTATACAGAGAGAGAGAGAGTTTTCTCGGATTCGAACCAAGTGTTCATTACTGTATGAAACATGTGAAAAATACGTTTGTATTTATTTAATTTAAAAATTCAATTGTTGATTTTAATATCGGACGCTGATTGGTCGAGCGATTATGAGATCAAAATGGCTGTTGCGCTTTCTAATTAACGCGACGCCATTTTGTTTTTGTTTTAAAAGTGATCAAAATGAATCGACCAATCACGTTGCGTGGTTTTTTTTGCGGGTAATATAAACCGGAATAAAGTGATAAAAGTTTTAAATATAAAATTAAATGGCTGTTTATTGTGATCGTAGTTATTTTATATGAACTTTTTACTGAGTTTTGATTTTCACTTGCAGAAATCAAGTAAAAAGGAGTATTATATAATTGAAACTTTGTTCAAAAATGTATTTATTATTAAATAGCAAATTGCTAAATAATTATTTAACAATGAACAATTTTAAACTATAACTAACAACTATAATATAACATAGTTAACAAAATTAAACAAAACTATAATTATGTAGTGAACCTAAAATAATATAATATAATTTCAAACATTAATTAATATAATATAATTCTAAACCCCTTACACGGGAGAAAGCATTACACGCTAACCACTGATATGCTGCTGGTAAATGGGTTATTTATTTATTATTAAATAGAAAATTGCTGATGAATTATTTCACAATTAACAATTTTAAACTAAAACTAACAACTATAATATAACATTGTTAACAAAATTAACAAAACTATAATTAGTAACCCTAAATAATATAATATAATTCCAAACATAGCATTTTATCAAACTTACATATATAATTACATCATCTTCCACACATTAACACCTGTCAAGAAAGCACCAATGTTAATAGCACCTCTAATGCTCTCAAGAAGGGCATTATATATTTGAACACCTCTGTGAAAAACACCTCCTGCAGTTTTTGCTTCCTTAACTCTACCTATTATTAATTTATTCATATTTTTAGTTATATAATTATGTAAATTTCTATTCCTAACTATGAGGTTATTAAAAGATTTGGGTAATAGATTCTTATCTAGGTTACATACAAATTTTAAAGTGATTAATTTAAGACCATTTCTAATATTCAACAATTTCAATTCAACATTCTTACGTTTCCTCACATATTGCACGCATTGCTCTATTCTGCAATTTACCAATGCACAATCCACTCAATAGATTAAAAATCAGGATTATTATTTTTATTTTGTTTTAATTGGAGTTAATTTTAACAATAATTAGTTGTATTCAAATCTTTATGATTTATTTTGCGGTATGTAAACAATGCGATGAAAATAATTGTTAATTGGGTTGACATTGGAATTTTTTCAGGAAAAAATTAATTTAATTTCACCTTGAGAGCACGAGCCTAAAATAGCGTGCAAAACAAAACGAAATAATAAAAAAAACAGGTCAGAGGTGAAACGTGTATCAGGATTGCATAGTCGCGGCTGTATCATTATTGCGGTGCGTAGCGTAGGTTTTCCGAAGTCTACGTGATTTTCACGTGTTTTCCCCGAAGCTATGTAGTACCTCTCGTCGGCCATGTCGCCCGAATAGTTTTTCACGCTAGGAAAGGGCTTCAATTTTACATTTTGCCGGAAAAGCTGAACATTTTCAGGCGACGAACCGTAAGTACACCCTGCGAGACAATTTGTCACAGCTGTATCAATTTTTTTCACGCACGTCAAAAAGTTCAAACTTAGTTCAAAGTGAAAGTTTTTTTTCGAAAGTAAAAAAAAATATAATAAATAAATAAATAAACTTTTTCAGCACGACTTTATTTATACGCTCGTGAAAATGTAAACGTGCCGCGATAAATTTTCCCTCTCGCAGGCTTAGGAATGTCAGTTGGAAGAGGTGAAGTCTATCAGGGGTGCAGGTGGCACTGGGAGATATCTATGGTAGGGAAAGCGTGCTGAAAGTTTATTTTCGAAAGTAAAAAAAAAATATAATAAATAAATAAATAAACTTTTTCAGCACGATTTTTTTTATTTAACAGTGATCTATACCAAAACAACCCTTTGGACCATTTTCGGTAAAAAAACCCATATTCCATATTCGTTATCAATCACTGTCAAGCTAGGAAAGGGCTTCAATTTTACATTTTGCCGGAAAACCTGAACATTTTTAGGCGACGAACAGTAAGTACACCCTGCGAGACAATTTGTCACAGCTCTATCAATTTTTTTCACGCACGCCAAAAAGTTCGAACTCAGTTCAAAGTGAAAGTGTTTTTCAAAAGTAAAAAAAAAAATAATAAATAAATAAATAAACTTTTTCAGCACGACTTTTTTTATACGCTTGTGAAAATGTAAACGTGCCGCGATAAATTTTCCCTCTCGCAGGCTTAGGAATGTCAGTTGGAAGAGGTGAAGTCTATTAGGGGCGCAGGTGGCACTGGGAGATATCTATGGTGGGGAAAGCGTGCTATACGAAGGTCGCAAAGGGACATCGTGTACTCGGCGGAGTTTTCATGAAAACGGAAAATTTTACAGTTTGCCGGAAAAGCTGAACATTTTCAGCCGACGAACAGTATGTACACCTTGCGAGACAATTTGTCACGGCTGTATCAATTTTTTTCACGCACGTCAAAAAGTCCGAACACAGTTCAAAGTGAAAGTTTTTTTTGAAAGTAAAAAAAAATATAATAAATAAATAAATAAACTTTTTCAGCACGACTTTTTTTATACGCTTGTGAAAATGTAAACGCACAGCGATAAATTTTACCTCTCGCAGGCTTAGGAATGTCAGTTGGAAGAGGTGAAGTCTATCAGGGGTGCAGGTGGCACTGGGATATATCTATGGTGTGGAAAGCGTGCTATACGAAGGTCGCAAAGGGACATCGTGCACTCGGCAGAGTTTTCATGAAAACGGAAAATTTTCACGTCGTTCGTATTTATTCAGACGACGAACAGTAAGTACACTCTGCGAGACAATTTGTCACAGCTGTATCAATTTTTTTCACGCACGTCAAAAAGTCCGAACACAGTTCAAAGTGAAAGTTTTTTTCGAAAGTAAAAAAAAATATAATAAATAAATAAATGAACTTTTTCAGCACGACTTTTTTTATACGCTCGTGAAAATGTAAACGTACAGCGATAAATTTTACCTCTCGCAGGCTTAGGAATGTCAGTTGGAAGAGGTGAAATCTATCAGGGGTGCAGGTGGCACTGGGATATATCTATGGTGGGGAAAGCGTGCTATACGAAGGTCGCAAAGGGACATCGTGCACTCGACAGAGTTTTCATGAAAACGGAAAATTTTCACGTCGTTCGTATTTACGGGAAAGCTCAAAGTCGTTTTCCACGGCATGAAACTTTACCAGGGGTGTACGAAGTTACAGCGGGTGGGTGTGCCTTATCGTCGACATTGCCTAGGTCAAGAGAAAATTTCCACCATAGGGTTGTTATAAAGCAGTAGCGATATTGATTTTTAGATAATACCAACGCTACTCGATGCATGCAGAGCATTTCATGTTTCAAATATGTATGTAATTATTATGTAATATCGTTTTGGTTGTGTATCTATATATAATTAAGTTGTTTAACGCCATAAAATGTTTTGAGTTTGTTTTTATTGCATAGAAATACACTCACGAATTTTAGAAAATTAACCATGTATGTTAAATCAATTAGGAAAAATTATTTCAATTGTAATAGTCACAATATCAATATTTCTCAGTTCAACAATATATTACACGCATATAAAATCAATTTAAACTGTGCAAACGTACCAAAGTAAATTTTATTTCTTTTAAAATAATCATATTGATGTTTTATATGTAATTTTTATTTTTATTTTATTTTATTTACATATATACCAGGAAGGCCTTACAGGTAAATCCCAATGCGCCTTCCTGGCCAATTACAAATTACAATTACAAATACAAATGCAGCATTTTTATTACAAGTCGTTGAATTGCGAGACACTGAAAAACTCGTAAATTAACGAGACATCTATGAATTGTACATAAATTTTATTGTACATCAATCAAACTTCAAATAGTGGTGACATAGTAAGTAGGTAGGAAGGATTTTCAGCCAATTTTTTTTCCGGGAACCGTTTCAACAATGAAATCAGAGAAAATTGGCAAACTCTGATAGGAAACGATCAACCTGGAGTCACAAATCCAGGTCTGACCAACAGCATACTCTGAAAAATTCATTTTCATTCAGGGATTGAGTACCCGGCACCTTCTTGACGCTAAGCAGAAGCTTAACGACCGAGCTATGCTGCTGGCTAGCATCAAAGTATCAAATTATTTAGTATCAAAGTATCAAATTATATGTACATATATACCAGAATCAGGCGGCCCCCCCGGCGCCCCTCGGGACTTCGCTCCCAGGGCCTTCGAATCCTTTGTTTTCTGTAGAGAGGTGTTTTGAAAAAGATATTTTGCAGTCATTCTAATCTAATATATAATTTCGAAAGAAAATTTGTATATACGTATATATGGATATATGTAACATTGGTTGGGAATTCGTAAATAACATATTCGATTTTTTTTTTCGTTTCATAGGTGCCGATTCGATTTTTTTTCAATTCAAAGGAGCGAACCCCGGTAAAACCACTAGTTATATAATATTTAAAGAAAATCTGCAGTTTTATTTGTAATTAGACATCAACATCTTCCGTCTTCTTTCAGTACGTTTTCGATTACGTCACGGATTCTACGAACCAAAACTTACATATGTATGTACATGCAAAGTCTCTTTCGAAATTATGGGTCTACCTCACGGGCCCGAAAACACAAATATCGGAAGGCAAAGATCGAAAATCGAAAGATCTCAAGTCGAAAGATAAAAAAAGAGTGCATGGTAAACGATAAATACTCACTTAATTTGCGCGAGCAGGATAGAACAGGAACAAGAGGAACAGACTTTTCCTCCCGTATTCTGCGCGCACACATTAATACGGGAGGAAAAGCCTCTTCCTCTTGTTCCTGTTGTATCCTGCTCGCGCAAATTAAGTGAGTATGTACTTGAGTATATACCGTTTACTATGCACCTTTTTTTTTGATCTTCCGACTTAAGATCTTTCGATTTTCGATCTTTGCCTTCCGATATTTGCGTTTTCGGGCGTTTCACATTCGGGCCCGTGACGGAGACCGCGAAATTATATATAGGTTCATTCAAGTATTTTATCAATAAAATTTCCAATACATAAACTGGTGTCGATTACGACTGATGAAGCTCCTGTTATGATTGGGAAGCACAATGGGTTTATAACTCTTTTTAAAATTATGATGATATTCCAAGTTTTAGCAACTACTATTGCATTATCCAGCAGCTGGCTTTGTGTTCAAAAATATTAAATTCATAGTTAATTCTATTCGTGGAAGCAGTTTGCAAAGACGAAAATTAAGAGAATTACTACTAGAAGAATGTGAATTTGATCTTGGGGAATTACTATTGCACACAGATGTAAGGTAGCTGAGCCGTTAATAAAACTAAAATAAAAGAACATCTTGTTTTATTGACATATGACATATTTTTATGTTTGTATGTAATCACCATTAATTTCTGTTATTAAAATAACTCGATATTGTTATTATTATTGTTTATTTTCAATTTAAACTTATTTTTGCCAATAACTTAAAATGCAGGTCGCCCATATTTTGGCCACACATGCTACAATCTTTGCATTGACATATGTACATAAGTGTCCTAATTTCGATTCCTTTAGATACCATAATATATAGAAGTTTTATTTCAAAATGATACTATTTTATGACTGCCCTGTACTCGACATGGTGACGTCACAGTCATAAACATGATATGCAGCGCATTCCGGCTATAACTCACTTTCGTCGCAAATTTGCGACGGAAAACAGCCCTCAGACATTACAGCCGCCCATCCATAGCTTTTCCGTTATGACAGTTTTCACAAAAACATGGATTTTTCTGCATATTTCGGCTTTCCCACATCGGGACAGCAGAAAAGGCACGCGAGCTTTCGCCGAAAAATTTTCCACCATCCCTGCTCCGGCGAGGGAGACGGAATTCGACGCTTTTCCTTTCGCATCTCCGACGACAGCCTCGTGTGGAAAAAACCAAATAAACCAAACAATCGCATGGAAAAAAGTTTAAAAAAATACATTCCTATCTTTTTCCTGAAATGTCGCATATTTGAGATTTTTACACCAGGGTTGCACGCACGTGCCAGAGACCACGCGCCGAAAGCCTGTACGATTCTTTTTTTAAACCGAATTCAGTACCTATGACGTCAGGGATACTAATATAGCATGCTCAAACATTCCACCAATAAGTAGTTATTAAAAATATACAATGAAAATGAATAAGTGTAAGGCAACTAACTTCAAAGTGGACCTATATATAATCCAATATGATTTACATACATACATACATTAAACATAATATTTTTAAACATTCCATCGAACAGTTCCTTTTATAACAGTGTGGAATTTTCGGACCCCTAAAATCTTATATAATAGCTGTTGAAATTTGTACTTCAAATTTGTATTGTGTAGGGATTGAGGTGTGTGTTTTATACCCCTGCGTATGCTAGAAGGAGAAAGCTTTGTGCAGTTGGAAAGTTCCGCTATCGTGAGCTTATTCCACCAGGAAATCAGGACTAAGGGAGGGTGAGTTCCCTATGTACGATTCAAGTGAAAGTTCTAGAATCCAACCCTGTGTTGTATCGAAGGAAAGGCGAGGGGATTGTTCGAGCTTCGTCATTCCGCGTCTTAAACTTTCCCTTAGATTAAGAAAATATTTATAAAAATTTCCAAGTTTTTCGCATCGGGATAGCAGCAGCTGGTTGGGGATGTTCCTGCAGGGGAAAAAACATTTTCTCCGATTCAGCACCCGAATATCATAATTCATTTTTGCGTCGAAGCTGTTGATCCTCGATCACAGGACGCGAGAAAAATCGAGGTGTAGTAAAAGTTTGCAGGGTTATTATTATTCTCAAATTTCAATATTTAAATTTTTATGATTACGTTTTTCAATTCTGAACTTCAACGTTGCTCGTTTTTTTTGTTGTAATTTTTTATTTTTCTTTTATATATGTACGTATGTAGAGTATGGGTAAAAGTGATTTGACGTGTTTGGAAAATTTCCTCAGTAATAGGAATCTCACTAGAAAATTTTATTATTCCGTGGAAAGCGAGGAAATTTAATGTGAAACATTGTATTGATGAATTTTCCCGACCAGGGTCGTAGGTGGCAACGGGAGATGCGAGAATTCGAGAAATTCCAGATATTTCCGCGAGCCGTTCGCCGCTCTGTGATAGCACTCCGGGAGCGAATTCCCGCATTCCAGCCATTTTTCTATCAGGAAATTAGAAAATGGCGTCGGCTGAAAATTCCCGAGATTTCAGCCAGAGAGGGGTGAGGCAGATGGGCTGAAACAAGCCGTTTATAAACAATTTATAATCTGCATGACAATTAATTGCCAAAATTCGCATCAACCGTATACGGTTTCGCTATCGAAGTGTGTTTCGGAAAATTTGATGTTTGGTTTTTCACGAAAAAATGGGCTGAAAGCTGAAAATTTTAGAGGCAGTGTGCGAGGATGAGGGGAAGGATAACCATGGGCGGGATAAAGCTTTAGCCCTAAGCTCAGTTAAGATTGCTCAAATCCGCTGAAAAATACGAGGGCAGCATCTTAGGGTTGGAGGTATTCACAGCGGATTAGCGTGCTACGTTTCAAATTCATAAGGGAGTAAATTTATTTTGGCACAAATAGTACAATTAAAATTATTTTCTCAACATGACTTCTTTTCACATTAATTTTTCATGTAACTTTTCATGATTACTTATGTACATTTTTTTTCCTTAAAAATTATGTTCACAATTCATCTGTTCGTATAGCTTCAGCTTCATTGATCATTATCTATTTACATTTTATTTTTCTTTTTAGTGTTCTTAGTGTCTTATTTTAATGTCAGTGTATATGTTACACCGAATCCGCGAAATTATCTTTTACAAAATATTTGAAAATATTTGAAAAATGCAAGCATGTTGCCCAGTTCACTGATTTGGCAAATTTTTTGGCGAATGCGTGTATTCGGCAAGAATTTGTCTGCTCAAGGCATGGAGTCGGCAAATAGACAGCATCGCTCCGGGGTTGTTTTTTAGAACTGGACAGCGTGGACAAGTGTCAAAGTGACAGCTGAATGTTTAATTTGAGGATGTTAAATTTACATATTATTATGTATAATATGACTACATACACATGTTTCGATCACCTCATATGACTTATACATAAATTAATGCCATTTTTATACATTTTGATCAATATTTTAACAGTGAAACATATGTATGTAGTATACCCATATCTCTATCCTACTCCTTTCCTTTTGGGCATGCTTGGGTATAATTCCCTTGAACTTCGGAGAAACTTCTCGTTAATTCGTTTCGTTCTCCAGCTATTGCGTGGTAATACGTCATGCCCGTTGTTGCTGGAACAGTTGGGACTTTATGTCCCTAATAATTATGTGCGTGGTAGACATCATCATTTAATGGTTGTACCTGCTGCTCGCACAGTTCTTTTTCGAATGGCTCCTATTCCAAGAGCTATTCGACTTCTCAATGAAATCGTTGCTGCTGTCCCTGAATGTGATATTTTCCACCTTGGGGAGCGTAGATTGTCGGATATTATCTTAACATATTTATCTGGTAACCTGCGCTCATCATTACTTTCTTAATTTGAATGTGATGAATGAGTGGAATCTTAATCTACTCTCTTCCATTTGGACCTCGCTGTGATTTTATTTTTTATTCATATTTTGTTTTATTTTATTTTATTTTTTCTTTCTCTTTTGTACATTTTTATATACTATTTTAATTTTGCTCAGTGTTAACAAAGAATGGGATTTATGGATTTTATTTTTAATTTTTACACTTTTGTTATTTTTTTTTTCTCTCTGAATGAGGTATTATTTTCCTTTTGTTACTTTTTTTTATTATTTTATTTTACCATGTTTTCTGCTTTTGCTTTTTTCCTTTATTTACAGTATACTTGTTTTTATATCATGTTTTTATATCTTTTTCAAATGTAGGCCATTGTGGCGCATTAGGTTCTTCCTGTAATGCCACAATGGTCCAAAACTATTAAATAAATAAATAATAATATGTAAATTAAACTAAATTAAACATCTTTATTTAGCTGTCACTTTGACACTTGGTTATAATATAACACGTTGTCCAGTTCACGCATTCGGCAAAGAATTTACGAAATCCGTGAACTGGGCAACGTGCTTGCATTTTTCACGCATTCGGCAATTCTCTTGCCGAATGCTTGTAATAGACAATTTCATGGATTCGGTGTAACATATACACCATAATAAGCACAAAACTCAAAAACGCGTTTAAAATTATTATTTTCTCTTTAAAATCAAATCCATCGCATTCAAGATTATTTTTAAGAGCTTTTTATTCAAAACAATACACATACATACGAGTATGTGTAGGAATTAGAAAAAAATATTTATTTATATAAGTTTAAGTTCAATCATTGTGGCATTACAGAAGTCCCTGATGCGCTACAATGCTCACAAAAATACTATAATAGTAGAAAAAGTAAACATATCAGGGAACTTAGTAGGGAATGTCTTGCATTTACAGCCAATAGCAATATACATATAAGAACCAGCCGCAAATACAGAACCCAAATGGAAGAGAGAAGATTACAATTCCAATCATATATCACACCCAATTATTAAAATAATGATAAGCGGAGGCTACCAGACAAATAGATTAAAATGTCATATTCAGGTTGAGTTGTAAAATATCACATTCAGGCACAGCAGCAACGATTTCATTAAGAATTCGGATAGCTCTTGGAATAGCAGCCATCCAACCATCAAATGATGATGTCTACCACGCTATTCAATATTGAATTCCAATTGGTAATGTAAAATGTTCTGCTAATTGGGATAGCATATTATATTCGTTTATATAATGATGGCGATGGCCTCGTTAAACCATCTTTTTGTGAATACATATAATAAGCTTGCAAAAATCGAATCACGCAAGTGCATATGTAACACACTTGAGCGTATTTTGAACAGAAAAATAATTCGCATGTGCATATTTAACCTTATGGACTTCAAACATGGTCGTCCACCAGGAGCATATCACTCTAACAATAGCAAGAGGTGAACTCTAATATCCTCATTTGTATTATTGCACACGGGGAAAATGTAGCCTTTAACTTGCTACGAAGCCGTAATCTAAGCTAGTCTTTATAACCTTGTGAATAAAGCCCAAAATGGCTATCGCGTTTCGAAACAGTACCGTCGAAAATCGCAAGTACGACTGCGCAAGGGTGAAAGACATAATCAATACTATAGGGCGGCGCCAAAATGCTTATACATATATCCATCTCATTCTATCATAGAATCCCGCTTTCGAATGATAAAATGGCTTAAATCAACCACACACATTTTTAGTGTGTAAATAATTAGAATCGAAAATATATTATCACGAGTCGTCGTTTTGATCAGATCGATTGACGTTTTGCAAGGCTTCGCTCAAGCTGTGGTTGTGGGTTAGTTGTTAATTTTGCTGTGATTGGATTTATGCCATTATGCCGATTTGATAGAATTGTGAAGGTGATGATAATAAGTTTAGAGTGAGTTTCATAGCGAAACGCGAACAATACTCGTGGTTAATTTACGGTGACGAACGCTCTGATAAGGTTTGATAACAGATACCAGGCGCATATTTTCAATCTTTGATTTCGTGTTCGCTCCAGTTAACCGTTTGTTATGTTTTGTTTTGTTTGGGTATGTTTTAACTTTTAGCTTTTGAACCTGTATTGTGTATTGCAATTAAAATCGTTTATAAAAACACCTTGATTTTAAAATACATACATGCATACGAAGAGTAGACCGGGGATAAAAGTTCATTTTGACTTTGGGATTTTTTTCTTATTTAACTATTACATTTACAATACAACAGAGTAGTCATAGTATAAATCATATATTTAGGAAATTAAATGGCCAGTATTTTAATCAATTTCGGTAAGTATATAAATTATTTTTCGGCTAGTAATTTATTAACAAAATGGACAACAATGGCAGTATAAAAATCTGACGTTCATTCTCCATAACAAATAGCAATGCTGTTAGATGGAATTGTCTATCAATATCGTATCAACCTTGTAATGATACCAACCACAAAATAATACTGGCCATTCGTCAAAATAAAACTTACCATTTAACATTAATACTGACCATTTAATATACATAAATACTGACCTTTTATTATTCACCCTAACCACTTGTATACTGAACGATGGATACTGGCCTTTAATATAAATACTGACCATTTAATTTACTAAATATTGACCTTTCATATTTAAATACTGACATAAATAGACTAAAATACCTACCAGTAAAATACAAGCCTAAGTTTATTTATTTATATCCTACGATTCATACAATAAGAAATAATAGAGCTTAAATCAAGATTGATAAATTGTTATCAACAAACCATACCCGGGGGCAGTTGTAACAGAGGCAGGGGACAATTGTAACAAACTGTTATAATAGACAATTTGGAGCCTAGTTTATGTACATATACGTATTACTAATATGTACATATAACATTAAAATTTTCATTGACATCAATTATGATGAAAACGACATAAGAACAACACCAATTTGAAGATTTTTTATATGCATTATATATTTGTTTCTGTTTTTTGTTATTTTTTTTTAAGTTTCTTTGTCTCAGAGCTACTCAACAATTTTATTTTCTTTCATCAAATTCAGGCTGTGTAGCACCCTTCTCTGGCGTGTCTGTATATATTATATTACAGTTTTAAATTTTATCTCCAATTTTTACTGTTTAATCTAGGTGGTACTTTTAGAAATGGTCTGATAATTACCTATGAAAATGTGTAACTGGATGTGTTCTTCAGTAATTTCATTGTGTGGAGCTTCTGTTTGTGGTGGAACTTCTGTTTCACCATAGTAACAGACTGTTACAATTGTCCCCAAACTCACAAATTCTGACCCGTGTAATATAGTATTCTGTAATATAAACTGTATTAAAATTCCCACCCGAAAAATAAAAGCCAAACTTTAGTTTGGATGTCCAAAAAGCGATATACTGGCGTTTATTTTACAAGGTTTCAGCTGCCAGACTACTAATTGACAGGTTAAAACTTATTTAGCGGTCATTTTACACTCACTTTCAACTTTATTTTTATTTTATTTTATTTAAAAAGGCTCACCAACAATGTACATACATTACACAATATATCCTTTACATGTTTATGATACTATATTTATATACTTCGTGGGTATACGCACATATACATATGTATATACATATCACGAGCTGAATGAACGAAATATCACGACTGTTATTATTGACTCCTGTTACGTTTGTCCCCGGCTAACCTACATAAGTGAAATTCTTACAGGTTGGCCTTGAATAATTCTTATGTACAATGTTTGATCATAGATGTCGTGTATAATCAAAAATGGGTGTAACCCGTGTAAATAAATAAATAAATAACATAAAATTTCTACACACTGAACTGATAAAATGTGCCGCATCTGAAATTTTTATATAATCGAACATATTTTTTTAATAATACATACGTATAGCCGGTGACCGGAAAAATGCACTCGAAATAGTTGCACTCTCGTGACATCCAAACTTTCAAAGATGTTCACGGAGAACTAACGCAATAGAATTTCACGAAAAAAGCGTCAAGGGGTATTTGTATGTTATCCGAGGGTGCTAACATTTTTGTGTGGAATTCTATTGCGTAAGTTCTTTTTGAGTGCCTTTGAAAATTATGACTATTCAGTGCAATTTAGTGCATCTTTCCGGGAACCCGTATAACCATATTATAGTTAATATTGATTTCTTTCCCGTCCAAATTCACAACGAATTAGTATATAAAATAACTGCTGGCTTATGCTTTGTGTGTTTTTCAGATTTTCCGAAAGTTTCGTCGACAGCAGGGAGCGTGAAATAAGAAGTAAGAAGGGAAGTAAGAGATACGCTCGCGCTTTGATGAACAGACACAACAACGAAGCTGGAAGAAGGGTATGTATTTCATCATAAAGTATACCATTGTTATTTTTATTGAATTATATCGGTTTGTATTGTAATATTTTATTAAGCAAGGGGTCGTGTGAGGGATTACAGGGGTCGTTATCTTCACATAATGACATCCAATAGATGGCGGGGGGTAGTTTGTAGTATAGTATATTGTAGTAAAGTCATTGAACTTCATACTCGTACTTGTATACTCATGAAGTTTTCAACCTAGAAGGCCACACTCTCCAATACAACGCGTCATGGGCTCGACTCGGTACTACTAGCACACACATTTAACTCCGGTAAATTAAATTTCGCATTGAACATTGCGGTTTTTATATACATATATACATACATACATAGGTATGTGGAAACTATTAGAGTTTATAGCACGCGGCGCAAGCAATCGACAAAGTTCTGATGGGATACGTAGCTCCGAATGCCAATTGTGCCGTAAGATATTTCACCGTACACTGCCGTCGCTTGTTTAACAGCCGCTGTTAAGTCCCCCTTAATTGGCAATTAGTCCGATATTGAACAATATAATAGGAGGACGAGTCCAAAACTTTCCCCATATCGAATATCGTCTTTGGAAGCCGACGTTGCAGCTGCAAAACCGTTTCACGTCCATGTCCTGCTGTTCAGAACTCCAGTTTCAAACTTAAAACGGCACTTGAAGATTTTATTTTTCAAAATTCCAACTAAAGGACTTTGTACAATTTAATGGAACATTCAGTTGCATCCAAATCGTCTTTCGGTGCTGTCAAAAAGACGTCGCAATTATGTAGATACATATGTAGGTATAGTATTGAGGTCTTGGGATGTCCGGCAAAAATATAAACGAGATCAATCATATTATTTTAATTCGATCCGATTTCTATTTTGTGGAACATAAAAGGTAATCCGGAAATGGACTTTCGCGATTTGACATTGGATGCATACGTGTTTTTCAACTTTCTGCTTGTGCGGCGAGTTTTTCTTCTGATACTGATATTGAGATTAAATGATGCAGAATTGGTGTTGGTACAATTAGGCTAAAATCTAACTATAATATAGTTATGTAGATCATGTTATTCTCACAAATTTCTTGAATAAAGTGTAGCAGCATTTGAAAGGACCAGATTGGCAAACGTTGTATTCCAAATACGGAAGATACATTTTTAAAAGAGGATAGTCAAAAGTGAAGAAAACTTAAACGAATTTATAACTGAAAACTTAAATTGAGACAAATAATTGATGAGCATGAAGATCAGAGCTTCCAAATATTGATTTTTTTAGTCAAACATTTGATCCTAGAGTTACAGGCTCGAGCTCAACTACTACTATTATAATATAATACAAGAATCGATGTTATCCATCTCAAGTCCTTCTCATTCCAACCAGTTAATTAGAGTGATCGCTCAACACTCAACAGGTTCGCGAAGGTCTCCACCCCGTCTCTGGATTTGAAGGACCAGGTGCCTGGTGGTTAATTGGAAGTCTACGGGCATCTTCTTTGGTCTTTGGCACCAGCGTTAATCGCTTCTGTCAATCACGAGTGGACTTGTCGGTAGAGCGCATACTCCACACAACACCACTTCCATTGAATGAATATTCAGCGACTTTCACTCATTAGGCTGTTCTAATCTATGATTGTCAATGCCTCACACAATACCAACCCAAATTAGACAGTGAGTAGAAGTACCAGGTTCCATATATTATGTTTGGATGCAATCAATTACACTGGACGATACGAAGCTAAGCATATGTATAGTAAATATAATTGGCTAATAATGATTAATAAGTACAACCCAATAAGCATAAATGTAATGTTGACATTGAAACTATTATGTATCAAACATGATATCTTAAAAACTCATTAGGTTTTAGGTCTTATTTTACAGTATAGCCAAATCGGGTCTACGTGACGAGACAGAATGTTAAATGACAGAAAACGCAAATATCGGAAGACAAAGATCGAAAATCGAGAGATCTTAAGTCGAAAGATCAAAAAAAAAACAGTGCATGGTAAACGGTACACACTCACGTACATACTCACTTAATTTGCGCGAGCAGAATACAACAGGAACAAGAGGAAGAGGCTTTTCCTCCCGTATTAATGTACGCGCGCAGAATACGGGAGGAAAAGCATGTTCCTCTTGTTCCTGTTGTACCCTGTTCGCGTAAATTAAGTGAGTATGTACGTGAGTATATTCCGTTTACCATGCACCATTTTTTTTTTATCTTTCGACTTAAGATCTTTCGATTTTCGAACTTTGGCTTCCGATATTTGCGTTTTCTGTAATTTAACATTCTGTCTCATCACGGAGACCGGGCCAAATCAATGCCTCAATAGTGTAATTTTCCGATATATTTTATTTTAATGTAGTATTTTGATCAAAATGATTATTAAATCTATAGTTTGAAGTATTTTATTTAAACTCGCATACTTAACGATAAACTAACGTACGTAATTAATTATTTAGATGAGTCATTACTTGAAAAATATTGTTTTCGCTTCAATTTTTTTTTACCTCGCTATCCACTTACATATATGACATTTTTCTTATCTTGAAACATTACCATAGATTGTGTCTTCATAACAGAATTTTTAATTTCCTTGTTTAAGTCCGTTTTAAATTAACTATGGGCTTTTAAATATTGCGAAACGCAAGAATTGCAATTCTATTACACGACTACTTTACAGCGACCAGCAGCGCTTCTGAAACTTTTTATTTGCACAATTGCGATATGCGTTCGCTCAATTAATGCACCTCGAAAACAAGTGCATCCACTTTTAGACAAGTATATGTGTGTCTGTGTGTGTATACATACTTTAAGATTGCACTCTATAATGATTGATTTAAGACGCGACGAGCGAAACTCGCTTTAAATAACCGTTAAAGTTAATTAAGGAGAGTTATAGCCGCGATGTAATTAACACCGTGGTATTTACGAGCCGGACGGAGTCTGGATCTGGACCCAGAGTACGACTCAGAGTACGACGATATGGAGTCGATTTTACGACGGTATTTCGAAATATAAAAGGGACCAAGCAAGCCAATCGTGATGGCACGCAACGTCTTTCGTTCATATTTTAATGGATCTCCTCTCAAAGTGGCGTATTTATCTTTTCGTGTATATACATATATAGTCAGATTTGAAAGCGTGAAATTATAACGAAACAATATCACATGCACTTGTCAGGAAGAATTGCGAATCTGAATTGAGATTATCCTCGATTCACCGTGTAAGCGGATTGACAATGAGTGGACAAAGTAGTGACTACTCGTAGTGACAAAGTAGTTATTGTGAAGATCTAATTATAGCACCTCAAATTAATGATAGACAATTTGGCGATTTGTCTAGCAATTAATTCGAATAGTGGCAAACTAGTAGGTAGTAGGAAGCAGGTCTTTCAATTTGTTATTAAATAATGTTGATAATTTTCGATTATAACGTATTACACACATGTCATACATATCATAGTATCATACTTACAAAATTCAATATTAAGTTTTAGATGAATTGAGGTATAAATAGACACCTCAAAAAGTCTTCAATGAATATGTTTGTATTATACTGAATATCTTTGCATTATATTGAATATCGATGACTGCCAATTTATTCTCTAATGGTACTCAAAGACGAAGGAATTTTCTTAACAATTAGTTGCGCAATTTATTGTAACAATAAACTAGTAGGTAGTAAGTAGAGGTAGGACTGGAAGCGTGCTTTTTCCAGGAAACAGGGCAAATTACAAAGCTAGAGAGCATAAAAAAAAGTTCATCATAAAAATGAACAAAGCACGGCGAACAATGAACAATGAACTGCGCAAAGTTGGTCCGCTCTTAAGTAGTAATGCTTCAAAATATTTAAGTTCAAAATTAAGTTTTCCTATTATATATTAAGACCAAAGACATTTTGTTGATAACACTGAGATACAAAAAAATCACAATGTTTACTCACTGGAGCGGAGACTCAATATTTACGAAGTTTGAATCATTGAATACAAATATTACAATGATTGTTGCTTTCTTATCGTTTGTGAGGTATAACCTTTTAAAAAATACGCAATTTTTACGGATTTTGCAAGGTTTAATTCAAATTGCAGTTTTTCTGTGCCACAAGTGAGTATTGGAATCAATAGTCAGATGTTTTTTCTATTGATTGTTATTTTTTGTTCCTTTAAAATACTTATAATGAATTATCTAGCGAATTTCAAAAGGCAAAAGTATATATTTTTTTATTCTCGAACAATCATTTCACAATGCATTTATTGAACCAGTTCTATAGTTCACTACGTTTACAAAGTTTGGTTTTCAATCGCAATATTTTTTTATTTTATCTGAGCGTTAAAAAATCATTTACCGCTCGAATTAATACGTTTAGATAAAAAATAATCCTTACAAACTTGGTAAAATGAAACATGAGTGAAATAGGCAAAATACGAAAAAAGTATATTTTTGACTTTTAAAATTCGCTAGATAATTCATTACAAGTATTTTAAAGCAATAAAAAATCACAATCAATAGAAAAGAATCGGACTACTGATTCCAATACTCACTTTTAGCCAGCAGTTTGGCTTAATGGTAGCGTATATGTTTAGCACCATGCGATCACTGGTTCGATCCGCCAAAACTGCTGGTTAGATTTGGGGGTTTTGTGACTCCAAATCGATCGTTTCTCTATCAGAGTTTGTCAATTTTATCTGATCATTGTTGAAACGGTTCCTCAAAATGGAAAATAAATCCTTCCCTATTGTCACAAAAAATCTTATGTATTATTGTGTATAATTTGTAAAAATCATACACAAAATCTAAATCTATAGACGTCTCAACAATCATCTGTATTTATTCTGTGCATAAATTCTAAAATCCATAGATGTCTCAATGGATTAATTCTGTACTTAATTAATTCTTAAAATTAAATCCATGGTCTGTAAAATAAAAATGTCTGGCCGTACACTTTATGTATGGTTTCGAATTATGTAATGATTGTGTATTGAAAATGTATATAATTTCTTGATGTGTACAGTACACTCGTCGCATTGGAGCGATCTGTAATGACTAGAGGTAGGATAGTCACAGTGCTATCCATTGTTCGGCAAACCTTTAACAATGCATTTACAACCTTTGAACAATACACGGCCCCCTCAGGCTCCGATGACTAGTAATGACAAGTGTACTTTGATTGATTGAATAAAAAAATGAATAAAAACTATGTAAATACTAGAATTTGAATTAAAGAATTAAAGAAGAATTGCTCATTTTGTAAACGCTCATATCTCATTAACGAGAAGAAAACAATAAAAACCATGGTCATATTCGAATTCAGTGGGCTAATTTTAGTAATGATTGAATAGTCTCCGTTCCATTGTTTGTTTATTTTTTGTTGCTCTGTGTAATTATTTGCTCAATTTTAATTTGTAAGATTTGAAGTGCAATACAAATAAGTAAAGAACTGATCGCGTATTTGGGGAGATCATTTTACTCCTTGTTTCCTGAATAATCATTAAGATTAATCAGTGCCAGCTAATACCAACATATGTTTTTCATATCAATTCGATTCGTTATTTATATATTGTTTTTTGCAGGCTGTAATCAAGAAATCACGAGTAACTTGCAAATGTCATGGAGTATCAGGATCTTGCAGTCTCGTCACGTGTTGGCAACAGCTCGCTCCACTCAGAGAAATAGGTGAGTTTTATTGTAGATGAAGTTTGTGTGAATACTGAATTAAGAGGGAGAAAGTCGTGTGTTGGTCTCGCTTTTAAAGATAATGATCTTTGACTCGGAGAACAATGCGTGAAATAATAATTATGCAAACGAAACGAAAAAAATGAATTTTTCATAGAATACGTTTAGTGTCACACCGTATTATGTCAAATTATCATACGTAGAGGTGCACACAACAATTCGTAAGTTCCCAAAGTGTACTTTGCATTACTATATCGTATATATTTTTTGTATTAATTTTGATATTGCGATAAGCTACCGCGTTGTATGTACGTGTAATATATTATATCTGGTTGTTTAATGGCTTTCAATGAATCTTTTTTTTTTTTGGTGTTTCGTATAGTAATAATAATTAGTCATATTTTTTATCGGTATAGCAGGTGTACGCCATGCGAATATATAGGTATGATTCATTTACGTGCTATGAAATTTTATTTTATATCTTTTTTTTTGGTGAGATTTTCTAGTTCTTTGGAATGCTTGGAATGTTTGTGCACTTCAAATCAATTGAACATTTTACTTTTGCTTTTTTGTAGATAAATTTTCTAAATAAAGTTTTAAATTAAATTACAGTTTTAAAATTAATTATTCATAATCTTTTTTTTTCACATTAAAAATACGTACATGCGGATAAAAAATGGACTACAAGTGCAAATCACCATCATAAAATTACTAACGTTAATTAATTTAAACTGTACTTTTACCGACAATTTATCTTAATTAATGCATCTCTCTAATTTTTCGTGTGTTAAAGAACACGAAAATGATAAATATTGAATGTGAATTTTTCTTATTCAAATTCGCAACGGATAGAAACATATAAAGCATATTTTAAAAATTTAAAAAAATTGTCTATTGAGCATCAATTTCGGCATTTTCTCACTAGTTTCTCAAGATATTCCTTCCTAAACTCTTCCGATCGTTTTTAAACTTTGCCATTTTGCCAGGCTTGGCTGCCGATAGAGATTTCAATTATTTTCGCTAAGTAGATAGTGCATTATAATTGTAATAAACATGTTTAAAAATTCGAAATTTTAGGAGTCGGTGACAGCTAACCCATTGCCATTACCCTGTAACCTTATTTGTTTGACTTTCCCACTCGTTTTGTCAGATTTTAATTGTTTAACACCTACATATAACTTTATCTATTTCTCACTATATCTTATAAAATTTGCATTATAGGCTCTAATCATACTGTTCGACAAGAAAAATGGTTCAGAGACGAGATATGACTTTTCTTATAGATCTACATATGCCCAGTAAACACGAATCTGGTAATAAAAATGTTGATTGGCTCGAGATTCGGAGATATATGTGTTTTTTAAATCGCGCGATTTTTCTATATCTTGGTGTTGTTCGGTCGATGTCTCAAAATCTGTCAATTTCCTGTTCAAAATGAATATTGGAATCTATAGTCGGGTATTTTATCTTTCATTTGTAGTACTTTTCAGATTTCAAATCTCTCTAAGTAGTCGTCCAGTTATTTTATATTGAGTGTTTTTTTTATTGAAACATGTTTATTGGGATAGCGTTCTGGCCACACCATTTTTATATACTCGGAAAAATACTTTTCAATCGAGGTCAGCTCATGGGATCGAACCCATGAGCTGACTAATCATACTGTTCGACAAGAAAAATGGTTCAGAGACGAGATATGACTTTTCTTATAGATCTATGCCCAGTAAACACGAATCTGGTAATAAAAATGTTGATTGGCTCGAGATATATGTGTTTTTTAAATCGCACGATTTTTCTATATCTTGGTGTTGTTCGGTCGATGTCTCAAAATCTGTCAATTTCCTGTTCAAAATGAATATTGGAATCTATAGTCGGGTATTTTATCTTTCATTTGTAGTACTTTTCAGCTTTCAAATCTCTCAAAGTAGTCGTCCAGTTATTTTATATTGAGTGTTTATTTATTGAAACATGTTTATTGGGATAGCGTTCTGGCCACACCATTTTTATATACTCGGAAAAATACTTTTCAATCGAGGTCAGCTCATGGGATCGAACCCGGCGCCTCTAGACGCTAAGCAGAAGCTTAACGAGCGAGCTATGCTGCTAGCTAATTGGCCAGGAAGGCACATTGGGGCTACCTGTAAGGCCTTCCTGGTATATACAATGTAAAATACAAATAAAATAAATAACATTATTGAAATATTTAAATATAGAGACTTTCAACATCACTTTTGTATGAAGTTTAATGGATTTGTTTCACCTCAACCTGAAGAGAGCTGCGTCTTTCTATGTATCACAACACAGACCACATCATTGACCACACGGAAAATAAAAATACACAATCGCGAGCCCCAGTTGAAGGTGCCACGGGGCAGACGGACACGCCATAAATATATTACATTCGGGGTCGGTTTGTTTTATTGCCGTCCCATTGTTCGTGAGCAAATTACCGGCACTGAACGCCACACCTGACGCGACGGTTATAAAGGCGCCGCCGCAGGGCGCTGATGAAGACGTGAGCTCATTGTGATGCTGGAGCCAAGATAACCGACATCCGAACAAACCTAAATACCCACCGAATTGACACTATCCTTCCAAGAGCCCTAAACCCAATTGATATTTCATATTATGTATCGATTAAGTTCATACCTACCTACTACATTAAAAAATATCTAAGATAAGTCATGATCGGGATGTATTATATTGCACATATGTACATATGTATAATATACTACGACTATTATCTTTCCCCAATTACATACTATATACTGTGCCGACACCTTGTCATTATCTAACCAAGTCGTGTTTAATATGCCGTGTATCATTTAATACATGTGTTACTCAGATATATGATGCGTATACACTGTTGGTCAAAATTTCGGTAGTGTAAGTTACACTGTTTCAATATTTACTTTATTATTATTACATGTTATACCAGGAAGGCCTTACAGGTAAAACTCAATGCGCCTTCATGGCCAATTACAAACAATGCAGCATTTTTAATTACACAAGTCGCTGAATTTTTAATTACAAGACAGTGAAAATTCACAAATTAACGAGACATCTATGAATTGTACATACATTTTATTGTATATTAATCATAGTCAAATAGTGGTGATATAGTAGGTAGGAAGGTTTTTAGCCAATTTTAATCGGGAACTGTTTCAACAATGAAATTAGAGAAATTGGCAAACTCTGATAGGAAACGATCAAACTCAATTTATGAAAACAAAATACCAACTTTGATAAACTGGAAGTGGGACTTTTCCTCTTACAAAAGTCACATATGTTGTGACCACTTTTTCTACACTATTGACTTAGAGTTGACAAGGTTTTATATCAAATTCGTAAACTGGAAATAGTAATTTTTTTTAAACAATATTTTTATTTTGATCTTTTAAATTATCTTCTTAATATTTTATGTTTATAATTTTTTTTTTAATACTATTAAGGATAATGAGTTCTCATATGAGTATTTTATATTTGGAAAGATTACAGTTTTGGTATCAGATAGTCTTTATAAAAAATAATAATTGTTACTTAAGAGGGCTGGACACCAGCGCCTTGTCCATACAAACGTATTACACTTCTCCCTTTCTCAATTATGGCACTAGAGAAATTATTTTTTAATATGCTATGGATATCCACCATTGGGATGCATCTATCGTTTTATTTTTTTGATTAGTTATTTTTTATAGGATGCTATTTTTTACACCCACGAAAAGAGTCCAGCGTGGTTATTTAACGGTCGATTTAAAAAAAAAATACGCGTATAGTTGCACAGAAAATATCTTTCTCATACCGATGATGAAATTTTTTTAAAAATTGGTCCAGTTTTGGAGGAGAAAATAGGAGAATACGAAACCTCGATTTTGTCGATTTAAAATACGTATTATCTGGTCGAAGCGAAACTGTCGCATTCACTCAATATATATATTGTCACATTCACTCAATATATATATCGAAGAAAGGAACGGCAACAAAATTAAGGTTTCGGGTGTACAGCCCTCCTAATGATAATAAAATGCTTTTTTCTTAGAAAAAAATCATCAAAAACAATTGGTTGTCAAGGCATTATTTTTGACCATTGTGGCGCATTAGGAATTCCTGTAATACCACAATGATCCAAACTTTTAAAAAATAAATAAATAAACTAACAAGCAATTTTTATAGTTCTTAAAAAATTCCGAGTCAGTTTTCCAATAATATAGTGGATTTAATTTCAGGATATCATAATCCCTATTAAAGTTTTACGTTATATATACTAGCATTAAAAGATGATAATACTGTTGCGTAGGGGTGGGTGGAGGATCCAAGTAAAAGGCCAACAGTCGTATCACAGCATTTATTGATGATTAAGGAGATACACGCACTGGCAGTGCTAAGTCCAGAATGACATGATATCGCCTAAGTATCGCCTTATAAGGGATATATCTCTCAGGACATCTTCGACGTCTAATTTGTTTACCTATCAGGACATCTTCGATATGTCTTCCCACGACATTCCCACGACACGGTACAGGTCAATTCTGCGAAAGGACCAATACCAGCCAACTCGGTCGCCATTGTTTAGCCTACATGCACTTAGCTTGTCGCTAATCCTTAAAACCACTTACACCGGTCACACGGTCTCTCAGGACGCTACCCGGCCTAATCCGATCGCAATTATTCGGCGGCTCTTTTTAGTATACGTAAAAATACTATAAATACTTGAATAATCACTAGATCAGTAGCTATTACAAAAAAACATTGTAAGATGTATTGTGAAAATAATTTATGGAAACTAAAAATCATTTAAAAATCAAAAAAATTGTCAGCTGTTATGACACAAAGCGCAATTGACTATCATTGTTATTATTTAATTGAGTATACGGGTCAATTGAATGTACACATTTACCCTGATGTAAACAACACAAAAATCATAGAAAACATGAGTGCTATAAAACTTTTGACCGACAGTGTAGGTTGTTATTATTAAGTACCTACCCGATTCATTCCACAATCTGGACCCGTGAAAGAAATGACTCAACGAAAATAATGAGATATGAAAAAAAAGAAATAAGAATTGCGGTGGGGAGGCGTTTTAATTTATTCCCTCATTGTTCTGTCAGATATCATAACTTAATTACGCGCGTGGGATGATCAAAAGGACTTTCGAAATTTGTGTCCTTTTGTAAGTCTGTAATTTTCTCTCACCATAGGCGACTAGACTAGGCTAGACTAACAGTTAATTTAAATACGATATTCCCACGAATTTCTCGTAATAATGAACTATAAATGGTTTGATTGATATTGTATGAATCACATATGTACATGCATACATATGTACATATAGCATAGCGTAACTCACTGAAAGAATCATTGTTTACCAGTGGAGAGGTCGTGGGTTCAAGTTCAAGATCTTGGTGGCTATTAAAAACACTAAAAAGAACTTTCCGATGTATATAGCTTAATTATTGTAACGAGTCCAATAAATCTTATAAATATGCTACCTACATATATAATCTGTAATAATGTATATCTCGCAAATTTGCTGTATATCAAAAAATGTGAATTGTTCATAGATTTTTATATTCTTTGTGCTATTATTTTTGAAACTGTTAGTAATTACATATGTACAAAAAATAATCTTACCATGTGTCGACTAGGGGTTATTCCTGTCACGGAACATTTGATAGTGCATTTGGGGGTTAACAATGGAGACCCCCGAATTGGCCTAACGGAACTCAGGAAGTGGCCGGTTGAATTCTCAGAACCTGAGAGAGTGAGACTTACTTAAAACTGTACGTGCAATAGATACATAAACGGATCGGGGAAGCTGTGGTGAGCAACTTGTCCTTTATAAGGAGGTAAGCCATATCAGCAGTGGCGTAGTCGGGCCAGGTCACCGCCCTGGTACATTGATATAACGATTGTTTTTCGAGTACAATTAAAAATATTTTTGCTTATACATACATAGTTCATATAAAATTTGACATACCGAATATTGTGGGCAGACTCTCGTTTTAACATTTGGTGACTACAACCGTATCCGAACCGAAAGTAATCCGAGCATATTCAAAACTTAAAATTGTAAATATATTATATTACTAGCTGAACCCGGCATGTGTTGCAATGCCAGAATGAGTTCCCATTCCCATTGCGTTCCCGTTCCCATTCCCGTTCCCGCTCCCGTTTCAAGTGATGGTTGGAGCTTTACTAATGTCTCTTCAACGCCGTGTCGTCATAAACCAACTGGTAAAGTTGTTACCAACGAACAAATTTCCTCGACTACACAATGGCGCTTCAATCTTTCGCGTCGGTCAAATCGTAATTACGAATATTACTATCAAGAGGTATTTTCCCGTTTTTTTTACACAGTCATCTTCCCGGACATGCATACAACAAATCCTGAAAGTTCTATCGTAATCAGTTCAGTGGTTTAGGAGCCTATTCGAGGCACACACAGACATTCATTTTTATATATACATATATAGATTACAAATATTAAAAATTATGAAATTTGTATTATAGAATAATATTAATAAATATTATGGAAGATTTATAAAATATTGTTGCGTAGGGGTGGGTGGAGGATCCTAGTAAAAGACCAAAGTCATTTCGCAGCATTTATTGATGATTAAGGAGATACACGCACTGGCAGTGCTCAGTCCAGAATGACCTGATATCGCCTAAGTATCACCTTATAAGGGATAGATCTCTCAGGACATCTTCGACGTCTAATTTGTTTACCTATTGTTATGGTCACGTACGGATATGTCCTCCCACGGCATTCGGTCCCACGGTACAGGTCAATTCTGTGAAGGGACCAATAACAGCTAACTCGGTCGCCATTGTTTAGCCTACATGCACTTAGGGTCTAGATGTAATCCTTGAAACCAATTATCACGGTCGCTTTGGTCACCTTGACTTAATCCGATTGTCCTTAACCGGCGACTCTTTACTACCCTCTTATTTTAGTATACGTAACAATATAAAAGAAAAACTTCATAATTTGAACAAGTAAGAATATTTGTTTATTAGCATTTGATTTTTTTAATAAATATTCGAACTACCAATATTAGTATACATATTTTTTAAGTAACGATTTTATTTAGCAGCACACCACTGCATATCAGATGATTCTGTAACGAGCGCTGGCTGCGTGTGGACCTCCTGAATCATTCAATAAATGCTGTTAAGCGACTTTGGACTTTCATTTGTATTCTAAACCCACCCCTACGCAACAATATAAATGTCGGTAATATGTAAAACAATATGATCCTATACTACATATGTATGTTGTAGGTCAGTGGTTGCCACGCGGGCTTTTTCGGCCGTAGTTCATTTATCGCTCCTGCCGATATCTGAAATCTGCGATCCAGTCCTGATTTGCAGGTCCGTATTTGCGCTCATAGTGTCGCATTTTTGCGATTAATTGCGCTAAATCGCCTCGATTCAAACGGCAAACGTTAACAAATCGTCGATTCCGGTTTACGACGCTAATTACGGACCGGGTTGTGTTTGAATAATGCCGCTTAATAGGAGGTCTTAGGCCGATGAAAAATCGCCCCATTCAAGTGTCACCCTGATGATGAAGAGGGTGACTCCTCCAGCCTCCAGACCAGATGACACCGGAGAAAGAGAGATAAGTGTCGCGAAAAAGAACACGCCTTTCTAATGGACATGCAAATTACCGATGATTGCGAATGCAAATATGTACACAATAAAATCGCACGCGATTCTATGCTGTACTATATTGTTTTTTTTTTTTTTGAACCGCAATTCAAAATTGCGCCCACGATACAAATATGTATATATATTTTTTTTATACATGTAAAATGTATGCAGCTACGCTTTTCTGAGAACATCAATGGTCGTAGTGACTAATTATTTATAGAGAGCTATTACGTTAAATTATAACACGTCACGATAGTGTCGAAGAAGTGTCATTATTGTAATGTAATTCACAGGAAATATCACGAGATAAATATCGCGACGTGCGTTCGTCTGTAACAATAAAGGAAACATCATTTGAAAGAATTTGAACGTCATTGTATTGTGAAAAAAAAACAAAAACATTTTTTGATACCGGTTTGGAATAGACTCACTTGTGAAAAAAGTTTTTAAAAAGTTTCATCGCTAATTTTGGACCCTAAAGATTAGTCGTTGCATGTTTAAAGAACTGACGAATTTATCACAGAATTATGAGCAAAAAAAAAATTAGTATCCTTTATTTTAATTGTAAAACAAAATATGAAAATGAAATAATAATCGAAATTTCTCCCGAAATAGAAGTTGTAAATACGATGTTGAATAATTTTCCAGTTTTTTATTAATCTAATATATAATTTCAAAAGAGAGTTTGTATGTAAGTTTGTATCTTCGGTTGGGAACTTCGAAAACAAAACAAAGTTTCTATGACGACAATTCAATTGGTTGAATATTATAGTTTTTTCGATTTAAATATATTTACTATTAGATTCGTCATGTTAAAGCTGTTTATTTTACAAATACTGAGCGAAGCCGGGTAAAACAACTAGTTTAATATATTTTTGTATCTATTTTGATAAGTAGAACTATCTTATAGTAAATTCACATGAAAAATTTTATGTACTAAATTTGCAGACTTTCGAATCAATCATCATATTAAAAGTTTAAGTAATACAATATTATTAGAATTGAATTGCATAAAAGAGTGGACTTTTGCTTTCGTATACAGATTGGAATGCTGTATGCTTGGCATAACGATGAGAGATAGAAAACGCAATATTTGAGCTAGAATTATGACAAAAGTGGTCGATTTAATCAAGGCCGCGCCTACCATATGTACAAATGTGTGCAACGCACACAGGTGGCCGAAATATAATGGCAACCGAAAGAAATGGGAGTCGAAAAAAATATATTCCTTAAAAAATACGAAACAAAACATCGTACTTTTTAAAATGCATTTATGTTGTCTTGTTATACATATACTTGTGGATTGATGTTGCAAGTTACAACTTGTCACACCCCCGAACTATAATTCGGAGAAATAACGGGATAGCAGGTATAGCTTGGGTCCGCATAGATTCATAGGTCTTTTATGTTCTATTACCTTTGCGACTGCCAAATGTATTTCTTTAAGGCTGTTGAGTATTGGTTGGCCATCGAAAGAACAATGTTCTAGATGTGGGATTGGGGGTAAAAACACTATATTTTTACATACCTCCTTTACGTTTCACTTACGATTACAGTTCAGGAAAAAATTTGCCTCTTATCCGATCGTTTCCATACTTTGCCATATTTCTCATTTTGGTCATCCATATAAGTAAATGGATCTTCCGCCATTACGATGGTTCAAAAATATCGTGTGAGACGCGTTTGAAATTTGACTTTCTGAAAAGTGACTGACGTCTATCCAGTTTTTAGTTTTAAACATACATAGATGGCGGTAGTAAAATAAATTATTGGTATTTTTATTAAAAATAATAATTTTACTTATGAATTAACTTGAAAACGTTCAGTCTCACTTGTCGTCTTGGTCCTTGGTCCTATTCACCCAACAAAATTTTTTGGTTTTCTGTCTGTTTTTGTAGTTAATTTTTATTGTGATTAAATTTTCAACGCTATATTTATCACAAGGTAAGATTTTTGCACTACTCGCAAGCACTCCAATTTTTTTCTATTAATATGATTTATACAAAGGCGGCCCTAGATGTAATGGTGAGAGTAAAGAAATTGAAATAGCAAGGGGCGAGTCACGTAGGACGTATGCACGAAAGGAGTGCTGGAATGTTACCCGAGAGAACGTAAAAATGTGCAAGGAAGACCCACGGGTGAGATGTGTGGATGAGAGTTCCTCAAAACAGAGACGAATAGAAAAGTGCTGAAGAGACCTTCTTCCAGTAGTTAATGGCGAATGACTGAATGATGATATAGATATAAAAAAAATAAAAACAATATTCAATCGAAATATACACACATATTTTTCCAGTGATGTTATCAATACCGGTGTCATTGTGTCCATTTCCGAAATGTGCAGCAGACATTTAAAAAAATAGTACACCGATGTAAGCCGTCCATTAGAATCGTGCGTGAATACGAAATTAAACTCCACGCGTTCCTAATTTAGAACGAACCGGTTACATTGAAATAAAACGAAAAAGAATTGGATCAAAAATGTACGTATGTCTGTATGTATGTAATTCGAACGAGTTCATTTTTCACGCTGGACTTGAGCACGTCATTAGCTCACTTTTTTCTTCAAATTAGCGCGCCGGAGTTGGACCACGGTGATAAATTAAAAGAGATTTTCATTATCGAGAGATCGCGGCTGGACATGTTCAATTAATTAATAAAAATAGCGTTCGTTGTTATTATTAATATTCTAAAAATATATCGACGCAATCGTATATTTAATGGTCGACAAGAACACATTTGAACGATTGAAAAATTTGCATTTAAAAACGATATCGATGCATATATTACAATATTAACGAAATTCGTCATCGTCAGAACGAACGAACGCCTACTGTAACGTCACGTAATCTCGAGTTAGTCGCATCCGAATGGTCCATCGCATTCCACAGAGAATTGTCTGCACTAAAATTGCTCGCGTGAGATTGATCGACGGGAGAAATGTTAGTCGGATAAATTGATCAGGAATTTTGACACAATCCGACTCAAATTTAAAATGTAAGCTCCACTTTTTCCCATTGGATTAATTTTCGAATATTCTCAGAGTGTCGCATATGTATTATATTATATTTTATTTTTATTTTTTACATATACATACATATACCAGTATATATTGATAACTGGCTTACCTCGATAAAATACACGCATTTTTGTTATTAATCGACAAGAATAGTCGAAATATGATTTTTCTATGTGGAATTTTACTTAATTCTCATATAAATACAATTTAATATATTATCCCTATTAATTCAATTCAGATTCGTATAAATACGAGTAAATACTAGTACGAGCTCTTAGCTCGCAATTTTACCGGTTTAAAATTCAACACACTTCCAATTAACCCTTTTAAACAAAAACAAAAAAAAGTGTGGCCAGAACACTATCCCAATTAGCACGTTTCAATAGAAAATACTCAATATAAAATTATATTAACAGTGGGAAAAAATCCCAAGTGAAAATACGTACTTTTGACTTTTGATTTGAACTGGACGACTACTTAAGGAGATTTGAAAGCTGAAAAGTACTACAAATAAAATATAAAATACCCGACTATAGATTCCAATATTCATTTTGAACAGGAAAATGACGGATTTTGAGACATCAAACGAACAACACCAAGATATAGAAAAATCGCGCGATTTAAAAAACACATACATATATCTCCGAATCTCGATCCAAATCAACATTTTTTATTACCAGATTCGTGTTTACTGGGCATAGATCTATAAGAAAAGTCATATCTCGTCTCTGAATCATTTTTCGTGTCGTACAGTGTTATCGGATATTATTTTAACATATTTATCTGGTAACTTACGCTCATCATTATTCTCTTAATTTGAATCTGAATCTACTCTTTTCCATTTGGGCCTCGCAGGGATGTTTTGTATTTGTAGCTTGTTCTTATTTATCGGAACAGGCTGCAGGTGCAAGACATTCCCTTATTTTAATTTTAATTATTACTTTAAAGTTTTTTATGATTGTGTTCAATGCTGTTTTTGCAATTTTTTACTTTTCTTTTTTTTGTATCTTAATTTTTTTATTACTTTTTGTTTTCTCCCTCTCTTATTTTATTATGTAGGCCATTGTGGCGCATTAGGTTCTTCCTGTAATGCCACAATGGTCAAAAACGTTAAATAAATATATAAATTATCTAGGCCATTGTGGCGCATTAGGTTCTTCTTGTAGTGCCACAATGGTCCAAAACTTTAAAATAAATAAATATTAAGACCAGGAAGTCTTCTAATGACGCTTTTTGAATTGTATGGTATCTGGTATTTTTTTTTTTTGGTATCTGCTCCTTCTTGTTCCTTTTGCACACTCAATCCGAGAGTTCTCAACGTGTAACTTTCCAATGAACAATTTACCCGCGGACAAATTTCGGGACAATTTTGATCTTTCAACGCTTCCGTCATAGATTTCCGAAGGTGTGGGACAAGTGACAAGTGCACGAGGCACAAGTCGAGTTCTGTGCCGTGTCAAGCGTCAATTTACTATCAGATGGACGCTGAAGACCTGTCATAACATTTTTTTCGGGCCGAGATGGCGACCCAACGGTTCCGTAATGGATCCGGTGCTAGACCTCACCGAAACGAAGAAGAAAACAAATAAAAATGTCGTAATAAATATAAATTCCACGATCACCTTTGCTGAATCGCCCTATGGCGCTGTACACGTATCTAAACGACCGGATAGTAACTCACTAAATACGTGTTAAAAGTTCTCGAATGTCGTTATTCAAACTGATCTCCATTCCGACTCTAGTTAAATACCTCTAAATATCTTTATGGATTGTAATGTAAGTAAACGGCTTACAATTTTGAGATAATTCCGAAATTAAATAAATAAACGTACATTCAATTGGATCTTTATTTTGGTCCGTTTGTTGTTCTATAAGATATACACATGTATATCTAATATATAATTTCGAAAGAGACTTTGTCAGTATGTAAATATTGTTGGTTCGTGAATCCGTGACGTCATCGAACAAATGAATATTCAAATAAATCTAATAAAATGTCTACTATTAGATTGGCCATATTTAGGTGGTTTATATTACAAATACCGATCGAAGCCGGGTAAAAACACTAGTAATATATAAATGTGAAACTGCTATATGTAAAAATGCATTCAGATTTACAAACATATTTGCTGTTCATTTACTTGAAGGAACAACGGATACAATATTTCCGAAATAAAATCCAACTGTAATGATAACAAAACTAATAGATACTCTTGTAATTGTTTAAGACATCATCTTTTTTACACATTGTATTGAGATCAAAATTTAAATTAAATATAAAAATAGTATCAGAAGCTATGAAGAGATAAGATTATAAACAAATAATGTGCTACAGGGTAGAAAATTTTATTTTTTATTATATTTCATAGAACATGAACACTCGCCTATGCATATCAAGACGAGTGCAATTAAACAAATACATAAGCATTTTTATACAATGCGAATTCATACAAACATCCACAGTGACATCTATGGAGAAATTTTTGCAGCATTTTATAATCAAAATGGCGAACTTCAAGACACTGAATAACTTGAGATTAGCAAGAGAAATAGGAAAGGAAATATATAAATCGATATGTTGAAAACTCGAATTTGGCGAGAAATAGGACAAGGTTGCCAATGAACTTGGAACAGTTTCGATGAAAATCAAAAAAATTGGCAAACTCTGATGAGAAACGATCGACCTGGAGTCACAAACCAAGGTCTAGCCAGCAGCGAGACTCTAGTGGGACTCGAAACCGTGACCACTCTGCTCGCAAGCATAATACGCTAACCACTAGTTCGGAATATTATATTTTCATTTATATTTTATTCAATCAATCAATGTACCCTCGTCATTACTAGAGGTAGGACCGGAAGCATGCCATTCTTTGTTTATTGTTCGCCGTGCATTGTTCATTTATATGATAAACCTTTTTTTTTGCACTCTAGCTTGGTAGTTTGCTCTATTTCCTGGAAACTAGACCAAAAATGCCCTATTTTCTGGAAAAAGCACGCTTCCGGTCCTATCTATAGTCATTACATAGCGCTCCAATACGACGAGTGTACTATACAGATCAAGAAACACACCAAATTATATATTAATACATAATTATTACATAATTCGAAATTATGCGTGACATCTATTGTCAAACATTGCAAAGTGCATTGCAAACATCGTATACAATACGATCAATAAACATTTATATGACAATACGAATTTTATATACGATAATCATCCACAGAGACATCTATGGAGAGAAACCCGGCGAACCTTGAGATATAACAGAATAACTCAAGATTTTGCGATAAAAATGGGGAGGGAAAGCCAATTTTGCAGGTAGCGTTTCATTGAAAATCAGAAAAATTGGCAAACTCTGATAGGAAACGACCGACCTGGTTACAAACCAAGGTCTGGCCAGCAGCAAGCAGTGTGATTCGAAGTCGAAACCACACTGACCATAGTAAGATATGCAAACACTAGTCACTGTAATGACCATAGTGACCATCTTCTATATTAACCAGCAGCATAGGTTAGCATGTAGTATTTCCAATATTTATTTTATTAATTTTTTTTTTTTACATATATACCAGGAAGGCCTTACAGGTAAATCCCAATGCGCCTTCCTGGCCAATTACAAATACAAATACAGCATTTTTATTATAAGTCGTTGAATTGCGAGACACTGAAAAAACTCGCAAATTAACGAGACATCTATGAATTGTACATACATTTTTATTGTACATCAATCAAATTTTTCAAATAGTGGTGACATAGTAGGTAGGAAGGATTTTTAGCCAATTTTTTTTTCCGGGAACCGTTTCAACAATGAAATCAGAGAAAATTGGCAAACTCTGATAGGAAACGATCAACCTGGAGTCACAAATCCAGGTCTGACCAACAGCATACTCTGAAAAATTCATTTTCATTCAGGGATAGAACCCGGCACCTTCTTGACGGTAAGCAGAAGCTTAACGTCCGAGCTATGCTGCTGGCCATGGGTTCTACCCCTGTCTATGCTGCTGGCAGACCTTGGATATGTGACTCCAAGGTCGATCGTTTCCTTTCAGAGTTTGCCAATTTATCTGGTTTCATTGGAAACGGTTCCAACAAATTGGCAATCCTGTCCGATTTCTCACAGAATTTAAGTTTACAGCATCTCAAAATTTGTTGTTATTTAAAATGCTGTAAAAATTGTTCATATATCTAGTATTATAGGCCTTGAATAATACCTGTGAATAAGGCCTTGAATGTCCTGTATCATAAAATAAAGATGGGTGCAACCTGTACAAAATATAGAAAACAAAATACGTATGAATGTACTATGTTGTATTTGGAATAGGGATCGATTTAAGACACATATTTTTGATAGAATACACTTAGAAATTTTAGAAATTGAAAAAAAAATACTCTCACATATACACATAGTATTATATTTTGACACAAGGGCGTTAGAGTGGTCGTATATAAAATAAACAACAACCAAATCGAGAGATATATTCAGACGGAGAAAGTTGAGAACAATTGTACGTACGTACGTACATATTTCGTACAACACGAGTCCCTACACAATAATACATTTTATTTTCCTTACGATAAAAACCCTACATTGTTATGGTTTGAAATATTATTTTTTTACCACTCGAGTACCCGACAAGCGTATTCAAACGACAAAAGTGAATGCGATATTTCAATTATTCGACCAAATTTCCACGTCGAGTGCTTCTCAAACATACACTTGAACATATCGCATCGTAAAATGATCGAATATTTTATTTTATATCTCATTTGCGAGCCTTTGATTAGGGCTCTAAAACGGCAAGCGCGCGCGTTTGATGCGTGCACCGATCCACTCTGTCGCGGATGCATTTTAATACTTTATCGCTGCTGGACCGACGCGTGGGGACCCCGTAATAGGTTTTATTGATTCGAAACGAATAATAAATAAATTTAAGTAAGTGAAACGGTCAATCCAATTCGTATCTGTTGAGATAAATCAACGTTATCTAGTGGCGGCTCGCGGGTGAAAGTTCCACGAATCGATCGTGATATTGTGTCGAAAATAAAAATGGTGATAATAATTTGATGGCTGAAAATGTTAAAATATAATGCTGATATTTATTGTGTAGAATCTCGAGACAGATTTCGAGATAATACTATTCATAAATTGTACTTAGAACGATCGCACGAATAAAGTAGTAAACGCTTTGTCGAAATAAACATTGATGAGTCGAATTACCGTTATTTTTTTATTATTACTATCCGACTTATTTTATTCAAAGTATTCAACGGGTTAGCACTATTTCTCAGATGGCTTTTCAATCATTGCAAAAGAATCAGATCAAAATAACAAATACTTTGAAAAGTTTGTATTCAAATGGTCTTTTAGGGCGAAATCACACAGCGGTGCATTTGACACGTGGGTTTTTTTTAGATAGTTTGAAACACATAGAAAAAATCTGACGTTCATGGTACACATGTATGGCACACGGTGGAACGTGTCGTCTCAAAACGACACTTTCGACCTATGTCTCGTTAATTTGCGAGTTTTTCAGCGTCTCGCAATTCAACGACTTGTAATAAAAATGCTGCATTTGTATTTGTAATTGGCCAGGAAGGCGCATTGGGATTTACCTGTAAGGCCTTCCTGGTATATATGTTAATAAAATAAAATAAAAATAAAAATTACATATAAAACATCAATATGATTATTTTAAAAGAAATAAAATTTATTTTGGTACGTTTGCACAATTTAAATTGATTTTATATGCGTGTAATATATTGTTGAACTGAGAAATACTGACATTGTGACTATTACAATTGAAATAATTTTTCCTTATTGATTTAACTTACATGGTTAATTTTCTAAAATTCGTGAGTCTATTTCTATGCAATAAAAACGAACTCAAAACATTTTATGGCGTTAAACAACTTAATTATATATAGATACCCAACCAAAACGATATTACATATTAATTACATACATATTTGAAACATAAAACGCTCCGCATGCATCAAGTAGCGTTGGTATTATCTAAAAATCAATATCGCTACTGCTTTATAACAACCCTATGGTGGAAATTTTCTCTTGACCTAGGCAATGTCGACGATAAGGCACACCCACCCGCTGTAACTTCGTACACCCCTGGTAAAGTTTCATGCCGTGGAAAACGACTTTGAGCTTTCCCGTAAATACGAACGACGTGAAAATTTTCCATTTTCATGAAAACTCTGCCGAGTGCACGATGTCCCTTTGCGACCTTCGTATAGCACGCTTTCCCCACCATAGATATCTCCCAGTGCCACCTGCACCCCTGATAGACTTCACCTCTTCCAACTGACATTCCTAAGCCTGTGAGAGGTAAAATTTATCGCTGTACGTTTACATTTTCACGAGCGTATAAAAAAAATCGTGCTGAAAAAGTTCATTTATTTATTTATTATATTTTTTTTTTACTTTCAAAAAAAACTTTCACTTTGAACTGTGTTCGGACTTTTTGACGTGCGTGAAAAAAATTGATACAGCTGTGACAAATTGTCTCGCAGGGTGTACTTACTGTTCGTCGCCTGAATAAATACGAACGACGTGAAAATTTTCCGCTTTCATGAAAACTCTGCCGAGTGCACGATGTCCCTTTGCGACCTTCGTATAGCACGCTTTCCCCACCATATGTAGATATCTCCCAGTGCCACCTGCACCCCTGATAGACTTCACCTCTTCCAACTGACATTCCTAAGCCTGCGAGAGGTAAAATTTATCGCTGTACGTTTACATTTTCACGAGCGTATAAAAAAAGTCGTGCTGAAAAAGTTCATTTATTTATTTATTATATTTTTTTTTACTTTCAAAAAAAACTTTCACTTTGAACTGAGTTCGAAATTTTTGACGTGCGTGAAAAAAATTGATACAGCTTTGACAAATTGTCTCGCAGGGTGTACTTACTGTTAGTCGCCTGAATAAATACGAATGACGTGAAAATTTTCCGTTTTCATGAAAACTCTGCCTAGTGCACGATGTCCCTTTGCGACCTTCGTATAGCACGCTTTCCCCACCATAGATATCTCCCAGTGCCACCTGCACCCCTGATAGACTTCACCTCTTCCAACTGACATTCCTAAGCCTACGAGAGGTAAAATTTATCGCTGTACGTTTACATTTTCACGAGCGTATAAAAAAAGTCGTGCTGAAAAAGTTCATTTATTTGTTTATTATATTTTTTTTTTACTTTCAAAAAAAACTTTCATTTTGAACTGTGTTCGAACTTTTTGACGTGCGTGAAAAAAATTGATACAGCTTTGACAAATTGTCTCGCAGGGTGTACTTACTGTTCGTCGCCTGAAAATGTTCAGCTTTTCCGGCAAAATGTAAAATTGAAGCCCTTTCCTAGCTTGACAGTGATTGATAACGAATATGGGATATGGGAAAGGGTTGTTTTGGTATATATCACTGTCAAGCAAGGATAAATCTTACATATAAAACACTAAAGTTTGTTCGTATGTATGTTTGTATGTATGTACCTACGTATTTTCGTCAACAGTCTATTGTTCTGACATCATCAAACAAATAATTCGCTTTTTTCCGTAGGCGCTGAGGGTGAAGCCCTAGGGCTTCGTTGCACACGCTAAGGGCGGAGTCTAAGGGGGTGCAGACGCCGAGGGCGGAGCCCTAGGGGGCGGAGACCCCCGGGGTGTACATACAATTTTTTATAAGAGACTTACTATACATATATGTTTGTTTGTTCGTGACAGTCAATTTAATAAAAAAAAACAAATGAGTATTCAAATAAATTTATATAAAATAAAATGTTTATTATTAGATTTCTCATGTTTAAGCGGTTTATATTACAAATACTGAGCGAAGCCGGGTAATAAAGCTAGTACTACCATAAAATTTCAACGACATAGGTCGAAAGTGTCATTTTGAGACGACGCATTCCAACGTGTACCATGTATGCGTGCCACGAACGTCAGATTTTTTCTATATGTTTAAAACTATCTAAAAAAAAACCCATGTGCCACATGCACCGCTGTGTGATTTCGCCCTTAAGGGCATAATCTAGGCCCTTGCGTTGACTCATATCCATACAGTTTCATATACAAACAAATGTATGGTTTCGGGAGGCTATAGGACTGCCCATGTTGGATTGTGTGATAAGGTCTCATAAATTCACATAGTCGCCGATCTGACATTTTTAATAGGTGATGCAGAATCAGCTACATACATATACATATATGTATATTTGAATTTGGGATGAAGAAGTAATAATCCCAACGATTTATCAATCGTAGAGATCGCTACCTACGATATTTTGTATGGTAGCATTCATATCTATGGATTTTATCACGCTTAATCGCTCAATCTTCATTTCCGAGAATATGTTTTCGGTAATTTTTTTTTCATCAAATGCAACTTTAAGTTTATATTTATAACAAAATAGGCTGAATTTAACGAAATATGCCCAAAAAAGAACCACAATAAAGCTTAAACGTCTTATAATAATATTTTGAGTCATTGAATGACCCGTTACTTATGTATTACCTGCCACATAGTTTTTTGCTACGATCAATTATCCAACTAATTTTAACGGCAATGATCCATTTGAATAATTGCAGTCAATATTTTTATATTGAAAACGAAGTTAAAAATAATGAAGTTATTCTAGTTAGTTAAAAAGTTTTAAAATGGGCGAAAACACACACACGGCACATAGTTTTTTTTAGATACTTTTAAAAATGCGAAAAAAATGTGGCATGCCCAGCACATATTCAATATCCCAAAATCGCCCCCTGGAGTGTTCGGTAAAATTGTATCCTTGTATTTATCCTTGCTTGACAGTGATCGATAACGGTGTATCCCACATTTGAAGAAATGTAGGAGAACCCTCACAGCGGGGAGCCAAGCACATGACGTGCCGTTCTTCCCCGTGTGATTTCGCCCTATTTCATCTTTTAAGTATAATATAATAACAGGAATTCCTAAAGCGCCACAATGGTCAATATATATATATATATATATATATATATATATATATATATATATATATATATATATATATATATATATATATATATATATATATATATATATATATATATATATATATATATATATATATATATATATATATATATATATATATATATATATATATATATATATATATATATATATATATATATATATATATATATATATATATATATATATATATATATATATATATATATATATATATATATATATATATATATATTGACCATTGTGGCGCTTTAGGAATTCCTGTTATGCCACAATGGTCTGTTTAAAATAAATAAATAAATAAATAATATATATATATATATATATATATATATATATATATATATATATATATATATATATATATATATATATATATATATACGTAAATACATACATACATATGTAATCTGAAAGTTGAATCATTCTGATATACGACTTAAGCTTTATGCATACCTTTTTGTACAATTTAACACGCTTTTGATTTATCGTCTATTGTTGCGAATATTACATACATACATACATATTATACATAGAAGTACTTTCAGAATAAGCTCTTCTTACAGTTACGTTGATGGTTATTTTAAATTGCGGAAAACATTCAGTGCTATAAATTTCGATATTAATTTAAGTCCCACTTGGGTCGTAAAGAATGATTTTTTTTTATTTTTAATATTATTTTATCGTTTTAATATCAGATATAATGGAAAAAATGAGCGTATGTTTATCTTCCAATGAAGGAATGCATTGTGTAAGTATTGTTGAACATAAGCGACGTTTATTTATGTTAAATCTAGCAGCCGCGAGGGTAAACGGTGGCTCTCAAACTATTTTATTTTAGATGTTCATACAAAAGACTTACAAATTTAAAAAAAAAACGATTAAAAATTGCATACGAATTGTGGCGCAGGGTCAACTGTTGCATTTCAGAAAGCTCGTGTATTTGAGAGTTGATAGTTAAATAAAAGATGAAACTTCACACCAAAAAGGAATAAGTGTGATGCAGTTTTAATTTTAAATAAGACTTGAGTAATGGAAAAATGGTAATATAAAATAGATGTTTAAATTTTCACCGCTGCACACAGGAGCCAAGTACCCGATTCCTTTGAATACATTATTGTTAAATTTATTTATTTATTTAAAATAGCTTAGAAAGCCAATTATAATAAATATACGATACAATACGATTCCTTTGAATACATTATTGTTAAATTTATTTATTTATTTAGAATAGCTTAGAAAGCCAATTATAATACATAACTTAGAGCTATAATATAAACTAACTTATTATCTAATATCACTTGTACAGAGGTGTTGTTTTAACGTTGCCAGGAATATATCGATTATTAATTAGGAAATTAACTTTTGCATTAGAAATTTTAAGTCGATTTATCAAGGCCAGATTTGTTCATATTGTAAAATAAGATGCATTTAGTTTTATAAGAACTTAATTTGAACTTGGTTCTAAAAGAATAATAGCAAAATATTTTTTTTTTATATATTTGCTTCATTATTCTCACTATTATAGAAGTCACAATGTAAAAAATCCGCGGTTTTTTCTTTTTATTTCGACAAGATAAATCAATAAGAATATGACTTTTCCTCAAATCACAGACATGATTCCCTGATATTAAGTAGAAGAAAACATAACTACTTTTTAACATGTCTACTTTAAATAAATCAATAAAATCTTGTTTTTAAAAAGTTCTTGATATTATTTCGATTTTTTTAACGGAATATCTATATCTAATATATAAAAGAGACTTTGTATATATATATGTAACGTTGGTTTGTTGGTTGGAAACAACACTTTCCATTTTTTTTTTCGATTCATGGCGCCGATTCGATTTTTTTTCGATTCAAAGGATTCGAAAGTCCTGGAGGCGAAGGCTCAGGGGGCGATGGGCTAGGGGGCAAAGGCCTAGGGGGCGAAGGCGCCATCACTGTTTTGTTGACACACAGCCAATCAAAATCAGTCGAGGAGACGCGGGGAAGTGGGGGGGGGGGGGTGTGTGGAACGTCATGTGACGTCAGGCCGAGCGACGACAGGCATGTGCGACGTCAGGCCGATAAATAAATATTAAGTGCGCATCTTACATTATATTTATATATATAACATATAACTTTATTTTAATTCGTGTATCAAAAAATCTTTGTTATCTTTAATTCGTGTATCAAAAATCAGATTGTAAATATCGAAACCACCCGTTGAAATCAACGGGTGGTTTCGATATTTACTATCTGCGTTAAAAGAATGTCAATGTGTACCACTGAATAACAGTTTAGTTCCCAAAACGTAGTGGGACACGCTTTGAGAAGTTGTGGATTGAAGTGTGTGTGCGTTGCTCATGTTTTCCCAGTGTCCAGAATTTTTATTGTACCGGTAAATTTGTACGTTATGGCGGCGACCTTTTCACTCCATGTTTCCAAACCCATCGACGACGATTGATTAAAAAGAAAATGCGGGAAAATCGATAAAACGAGTGTAAAAAATAAATAAATAGATTGTTTGGTTCTCGTCTCCAATTTTTTCTTTTATTTCGCTCTAACACGGCCACTCATCTCGGATAAACGGGTATTTTAAGTGTTTGTGTTTGCGGTGTGATCGTCTCCATCGTCTGAACACGGAAGATCATCAGGTAATGGTTTTACTATACGCTACGACAGAGATAGGCAACTTTCTTCCACGAACTAAAGAAATCAAACTCCAAACTGTTTTAGATCCGAACCGTAAGTTGCCAATATTGAGTATGAAAAATTTCGCCATTTGATTTGACATTGGATGAAAAATTTGTTTATTTATTGTCTTTCATTTAGTATTCGATTTAACTATATTAAGTTTCCTTATTATCAGCCACAAGGTACAGCATTGAAGTTCTAGGCTAGTCAAGTAGTCAAGTAGACTAGATTTAAATGTTATTAGATCAAAATCAACTATTGTTTCTAATCTTAATGTGCCGATTTTTTCTTAGTTTTATATAGTCAAGTTGAGTTCTTACAATAAAAAAAGGTTTTTTAAAAACATACCTCTTCTATACATAATTTGTATATAAAATTATTGTTTTGAATAAAAATGTTAATACTTTTATTTTACTACCGCCATCTATGTATAAAATTAATGACTACGAGACGTCACCGAGATTAAAAATTTTCGGACTTGTTTCGCTTCTTAAACGATATTTTATCTCTATCGTAAAGGCGGAGGATCCATTTACTTGTATTGATTACCAAAATGAGCAATATGGCAAAGTATGAAAACGATCGGATGAGAGGCAAACTTTTTCCTGAATTGTAATCGTAAGTGAAACGTAAAGGAGGTATGTACATATGTAAAAATTGGAATCGTCAAATGTAATCATCGTTCTTTTCTTTCATCTCCAAAAGACAACAGGAAAGTTTTTAACACATTCAATTCGTTAGTAAAGAATTAACCTTATCTTATCGGTAATTTATTTAGAAAACACGCTTGCTATCATGTTTATTCAAAACAAAATCATGATAGTTTGTTCCCACATTATCACTATGAACAATCACATATGTATGATACATACATACATACATACATACATATGTATGTATGTACATATGTGATCATATGTACATATATCGAATACATACTATTATACTAATGGATTTTGCATCTCAATAAATAAGTCAGATAAAATCATCAAAAATCGTGTAATCATCCAAATCTCACTAGTAGACCAGTATAAAAATAATAATATAAAATTATTACGTTTTGGCAAAAGAGTATGGAATAAGTTATGCCACACCGTTAATTAATCCATTAAAAGTTCATTTGACATCCGTTAAAATTTATGTATGTATATACTAGGAAGGCCTAACAGGTAAACCCCAATTCCCCTTCCTGGCCAATTATTAACATCGATAAACAATATATATATATATATATATATATATATATATATATATATATATATATATATATATATATATATATATATATATATATATATATAGCAATTTTACAGAGCACCATAGAGACATCTGTGAATAAATCAACAAACATTTTTGCATAAATCAGTAAAATCGAGATGTTGAAAACTTGAATTTTGCGAGAAATAGGACAAGGTTGCCAATTTGATGGACGCGTTTCAATGATATCAGGTAAATTGGCAAACTATGATAAGAAATGATCGACCAGGAGTCACATATCCCAGGTTTGACCAGCAGCACCACGCCGGGGATAGAACCCGTCACACAGTAGAAAGCATTATACGCTCACCACTGATATGCTGCTGGTAAATGGGCTATTTATTTATTATTTAATAGCAAATTGCCAAGGAATTATTTCACAATTAACAATTTCAAATTAAAACTCACAACTATAATATCCAATCCAATTAGAAAAGGCTTGGTTAGAGTATAAAAGAAAGAGGAATAAATGTGTGAATGTTTTACGTAATGCGAAGAGGGATTGGCATGAAAGAAATATTGATGGTGCAAAAAAAGATCCCACAAAAATGTGGCGAATAATTAAAACTTTGATTTCCGGGGGAAAAAATGTTTCTTTGAATGAATTAGAAGTCGAGGGAGTAGTATATAATGATAAAGAGGATATGGTTGAAAGATTGAATGAGTTTTACATCAATAGTGTGAATGATATAGTTAATTCAATACAAACAAGGCATAATAGTGTGAATGATGATATTAATTTGGGTTTAAATAAGTTTGAAAGGTTTAAATTAGTGGAAATGGAGGGATTAAATGGTGTATTGAAGGGCATGAAATCAGTTTCTAGTATGGATGGATTGACTCTAGATATTTTAATCAACACTTGGGACATGGTTGGACCTCAGTTACTGAAATTAATAAATGAATCGTTAGAAGTGGGATCCGTCCCGGATGCATGGAAGGTGTCTACTATTGTACCGGTACCAAAGGTTACGGGCACACATAAAGCCAGTGAAATGAGGCCCATCAATATGTTACCAATTGTTGAGAAGATGCTGGAGGAAATCGTTATGATTCAATTGAAAGAGTTCATTAGTATAAATGATTGTTTGGTTGTGGAACAGTCTGGATTTAGAGTGAAACATTCAACAGAAACCGCTATCCAATTGGTGGTTTCTGATTGGATGGAGACGATGGATGAATCTAGCATGGTTGTTGGAGCAGTTTTTCTAGATTTTAAGCGAGCGTTCGAGACAGTAGATAGGAATATTTTATTACAAAAATTATATAAGTTAGGAATAAATGGTATAGTATTAAAGTGGCTTCAATCATACTTAAATAATAGAAGGCAAAGAGTAAAAATTGATAAGGTGTTATCCTCTGAATTTGTAACACCTCATGGAGTGCCGCAAGGGTCCAAATTGGGACCCTTATTATTTATATTATATATAAACGATATTGTTAAGGTAATTAAGATGTGTAAAATACATTTGTTTGCAGATGATACATTGATATATATAATTGGAAAGAATGTTGATGTAATGTCTGAGATTTTAAATATAGAATTAAATTATGTGAATGACTGGTTGTGTGAAAATAAATTAAAGTTGAATGTGAATAAAACAAAAATGATGTGGTTGAATGGTAAAAATAAAAATATATTGAATGAAATTAGAATTGATGATAAGTTAATTGAAAAAGTTGAAAATATAAAATACTTAGGTGTATACATAGATTCAGGACTAAATTTTAAAATGCACGCTGACTATATAATAAAAAAAATGGCTAGAAAAGTTGGTGTATTATGTAGATTAAGAAATATTTTAAGTAAAAAAAGTAAAATTTTAGTGTTTAATTCAATTGTCTTGCCACATGTGGTTTATTGTGCCACTGTGCTTAATTTGTTTAGTGGCCAAGATTTAGAAAAAATGCAAAAAATACAGAATAAAGCTATGAGAGCTATTTTGAATGTGAGTAGATTTAAGAGTATTGGAAGTATGTTAGATGAATTAGGATGGATGAGTATTAGAATTAGTCTAAATATTAGTACATTGTCTTTTGTTTATAAGTTAGATCATAAGTTATTACCTAAGTATTTTGATGATTATATAATAAGGAATAGAGATAAACATAGTTTTTATACTAGAAATAAGGACAAACTAGTTGTAAGTAGAGTAAGAAAGAATAAGACGGCTGGGGGTGTTTTTCACAGGGGTGTGCTCATGTATAATGCCCTCCCTGAGTGCGTCAGGTCTGCTAAAAACATGGATGCATTCCTGCGAGGTGCGAAGAGACACCTCTGTGAGGGACAGTACATATAAGTTAATTATAAATTTTAGAGTTAAGTATAATAATTAAGATGTATTTTTTTTTTTTTTAAATTAGCTTGATAGCTAAAATATATATAAATAAAAAATAAAATAAATAATATAACATAGTTAACAAAATTAACAAAACTATAATTAGTAACCCTAAATAATATAATATAATTCCAAACATAGAATTTTATTAAACTTACATATTTAATTACATCATCTTCCACAGAGGTATACATTAATTAACACCTGTCAAGAAAGCACCAATGTTACTAGCACCTCTAATGCTCTCAAGAAGGGCATTATATATTTGAAAACCTCTGTGGAAAACACCTCCAGCAGTTTTTGCTTTCATAACTCTACCTATAATTAATTTACTCCTATTTCTAGTTTTATAATTATGAATATCTCTATTCCTAACTATATGATTATTAAAATATTTGACTAATAGATTCTTATCTAGCTTATATACAAATTTTAAAGTGCTTTATTTCTAATATCCAACCATTTCAATTCATCTGACACACTTCTAACATCCTTACGTTTCCTCACATTCAAAATTGTACGCATTGCTCTATTCTGCACTTTCTGCAGTTTATCAATACACAATCCACTAAATAGATGTTTTAAAAGGTTGACTACGTCTGCGGTATGGTTTTATTTGAACGAGTGTGCCGCTTTTGGAATTGACATGGTCTTCAAAACATTTTTACATTTCTCTACTAGGTTCTACATAGATAAATTGTTCAATTGTCCGACAATTGGGCTTAGGACAATGGAAATTCAATATTAATTATTTGTTTATCTTTAAGTATTGAATGTCGTTAAAGATGATCACGCGCACCATTCAAAAGGTCCGTTGCAATACAATGAAAAGTAATTAAATGCATGAAAGTAACTGGAATCGTTCGAGGGTAAAGAAAAGGTTTATTTTCATATTGAAATGCATTCAATGTATGGGATTAAAAGATTACTTTTAATTACAATGGAATACAACAGATGATGATAACTTGAGGCGCGCGTACTAGAAAATTTTCATTTAGTTGAATAATTCAACCTTATGTACATATATTGTATATATTACATACATATGTATGTATATATGTACATATTCAATGCCTACTTTGGTATCCATTTTGCATATTTGTTATCCAAATAGTTTAGAGTCCAAATCTGTTTTGTTGAATGTTATCAAAATAAATTGGTACAATCAATCAATATTTTATCACTCAAATGACCTTTCGCTTTGTATTTCGTTATTGTGACGTTTTATGGCCAATCTGAATTATTTTTTCCACTTATTTCATTTACCGAGGAACTATGGAAATATCTATACATACGCTTTCTATTAATATATTGGTGAATAAGGTCTAAATTTGATACCAACGATGTTATTCACTACATATGTAGAGTAAATTTATATTTACCCAAAGAAGAAAAGTAGATTCCATGATTTTATAGTACTTAATACAGTGATTCTTAGCCTTTTCGAAGTCACGGTGCACTTTTGATCATTATAATTAGTTTTGTATATGATATTAAGATATATAAATTATTATTTTGAATAAAAATACCAATAGTTTTATTTTACTACCGCCATCTATGTATAAAACTAAAGACTACGTAGACGTCACCCAGATTTCAAATTTGCAAACTTCAAACGCGTCTTAAACGATATTTTATCTCTATCGTAATGGTGGAGGATCCATTTACTTATATTGATGACCAAAATTAGCAATATGGCAAAGTATGAAAACGATCGGATAAGAGGCAAATTTTTTGAAAGTGAAACGTAAAGGAGGTTTGTAATAAAAAATGGCGGTGCACCAGAATTAAACGATCAGAAAAAATATGCTGACATAACTTTTATTACAAAATAAATAAATTCCATAGCAGAAAAGATATATGTATACATACACGGCAAAACTAAAATTACCCTTAAAAAATGGAATTTAATGTAAAAATCAATTAATCTGAGCTACCCTCAATTATTCGTCTAAATTCGTAAGTCTTTCTCATTTTTATATTAGTTATTGTTGAGAAACCGAGCTCACACTAATATGATGTTGAAAGCTGCAGCAAAATTTTCAGTGCCCTCGTGTATAGGATATTCCTCTTGGATATAGAATATTCCTATATCCAAGATAGAGGATATAGGATATTCCTCTTGGATATACATAGGATATTCCTCTTGAATATACATAGGACATTCCTAAATCAAGATATAGGATATTCCTCTTAGACAGAAATCCAAAATTCCTACATAGTCATTTCGGAAAATTGATATTTTAAAATGCGATCAGTCCACAAGGAGACTAATTCTTTTTTTTTGTGGGTACGAAAATACACAACTCACTGAATCAGTCAAAGAAAATGGATTTCGTATCCAGCCATAATTTTCTATATTGAAGGAAGGAACAGAATGCGCAATATTTTCTTCCAATTCAGTTAAACGTTCTGTTACAGCGGAATAATTCTCTCGAAAATGTTTGATGATGTCAAAAATATGTCAATGATGTCAAAAATATTTCGTTTATTCCTTGAACGCTTGTGTTAACGTTATTAAAAATATCTGTGCTAAATATGCCATTTTGGCACACCAATCATCATTCTGAAGACATTTTACAAAATCATTCATATTCGGAAAAAGATAAACAATTCATTCTTAAGAGGGCTGTACACCAGAAACCTTAATTTTGTTACCGTTCCTTTCTTCGACATATATATTGAGTGTGTGTATATATTGTGTGAATGCGACAATATATATCAATATATATATTGAGTGAATGCGACAGTTGTGCTTCGACCAGATAAAACGTGTTTTAAATTGACAAAATCGAGGTTTCGTATTCTACTATTTTCTCCTCCAAAACTGGATCAATTTTTAAAAAAATTTCATCATCGGTATGAGAAAGATATTTTCTGTGCATCTATCGGCGTATTTTTTTTAAAATCGACCGTTAAATAACCACGCTAGACTCTTTTCGTGGGTGTAAAAAAGAGGCGATTTTATAGATGTTTGGCGGCTCCTAGCTCGTATAAAAAATAATTAATCAAAAAAATAAAACGATAGATGCACCCCAATGGTGGATATCCATAGCATATTAAAAAATAATTTCTCTAGTGCCATAATTGAGGTAGGGAGAAGTATAGTACGTTTGTATGGACAAGGCGCTGCTGTCCAGCCCTCTTAAGTTCTATGACTCAGCATAAAACTTTACCCCTAGCAAAAAAAAAAAACCATCACTTGAAACGGGAATTGCAAGCCTTATTCTGGAATTGCAATGCATGCCGGGTTCAGCTAGTTGTAAATAAAATTGAGTATAATATATTTTTAAATCAAAATTAAATTACAAAACGTTATTATTTTTTTTTGGGATGATGATCTCTGTATAATGTGTATGTGATTAAAAAATTGTGTATTTGCTTTGTTCATTACAGATTGATTTATTACAATATTTAATTAACAGCGATATACGCTGCCACAGTCTTCATATAAAAGCTTCATTGTATTGATAATTGAAAATCTTCATGCTTACCCACGTATATAAACACTTTTTAATTGTATTACAGGTGATTATCTGCGTGACAAGTATGACGGAGCCACCGAGGTGAAAGTCAGCAAGCGTGGCAAGCTGCAGATCAAGGATCCACGCTATAGTCTACCGACAGCCCAGGATCTGGTCTACTTGGAAGAATCTCCCAACTATTGCGTCAAAAATTTAACAGTGGTGGGTATCTTTCGTGCAATGTATGTTTATTATGCGACTACCATAGATATAGAATATACATAGATATGCCTTTACATACAAATTTCATTGGAGATCTTGTCGCCATTAACTGAGGGGTGCGGGGGATTTAACTAGCGGGGAAGTGGTGAAAAAAAAGTTCGACGCAGCGGTCGGCAGTGGTCAGCAACCAGTTTATGTACATACATGCACTGAAGTTTTATTTTATTTATAACTTTATTTTATTGGACACTCCGCGTGACAGTAAACAAAACTAATAAAGCCATATTAAGAAATAAATATTTAGCTATACACACTATATTAAACTACAAATGTATGTTACTATAATAAAACCATCATTTAAACATTAGTAACTTCCACAAGGATCAATTTTAAAGCTGACACTTTAATATTTAGTTCATTGTTTATAGTTTTGAACTTAATGTCGATTTCTGAATTTCCTTCAGTGCCAACAAGATATACGTGTGCATTTAGAGACATCTGTGGCAGAGGTTGTCGACTGCTGTTCAATCACTGCATACATCGCGCCGATATTTCATTATATTGTTACGTACGCCGTGGATTGAGCGAATTGTACTTAGACCAACGGATATCTGTTATCGGTTAACTTAAATGCATGCACTTACTTCCAAAGATTATATCTGGACTCTAAGTGCATTTAGGCTAAACAATGACCGTTATTTCTCAGAATCGCCACGGGAAGACCCAATGTCTTGGAAATACATATCCGAATACGTGACTATACAACAGGTAAACAGATTAGGCGTCCTGAGAGATCTACCCTTTATAAGGCGGTACGTAGGCGATATAATTCATTCTGGACTTAGCAGTGACACTGCGTGTATCTCTTGAATCATCAATAAATGCTGTGAAACGACTGTTGGCCTTTTTACTTGGATCCTCAACCCACCCCGTGCGCAACAATATGTTAAAATACTACTATAATTGAAGACATTATATATTAATTCTTTCTTATAATATGTGATGCCATCCGTCTTTTTTTATGTTTTCTTGAGTAATTGTAACACAATTCCACTGAATACGTTGGCATTTTCGAAAAATGACTATCGACTTTCTTACTTTGAAGCTAACTAGCTACTGAGAGAGAGTGTGCATGATCTGTAATTTTTTTTGTTTGTGCATGGTCCAACAGGGTGATCGGCTTAGAGCGTAAGGGCGTATCTATGGTATTCTATATCTATGGCGACTACTTAGAAATGTATTAATATGTTTTTTATGATCGGCTAGGGTTCTTTGGGCACTTCGGGGAGAGTCTGCAACCGTACCTCGCCCGGGATGGATGGATGTGATCTGATGTGCTGTGGACGAGGATACAACACGATGAAGACCACTGTCAAGGAGAGATGCGAGTGCAAATTTCACTGGTGCTGCTACGTTGAGTGTAAAACCTGCGTTCACACCATCGACGTTCACACGTGCAAATGAATCCTCAATTCTGAATTATTTCTATCATATTTATTATAATTTATTGAGAATCTGTGCGATCAAACTACATATAGAAATAAACAAAGACAATTGATGTAGTGTTGTATAAAACAATGTCTTCCCAATCTATGTATGTAATGGAATTAAACCCTCTATTGCATTATTATAATATAATCAAGTAATGTAATAGTAAACATTTGAGTAGTTTTCCATATTATGTGAAATTTAAATTTCAACACTTCCAGTATCTATTACATTTAATAGGTTGTGGCTATTTGCAGGTACTATATCTGCGAATTATTGGCTATTTGCAGGTACTATATCTGCGCATTATTGGCTATTTGCAGGTACTATATCTGCACATTATTGGCTATTTGCAGGTACTATATCTGCAACAGGCGCAAAGCCTTCTGCGCATGCGCGTGAACTGTCACTGTCAGCGTGTTTACTGTTAAAATTTTGTTTTAAACCTCTTAAAATTTAGTTCGAACTCGTAAAGTGACGTAGTATGAACGATTGATTAAACATATAAGATGAAAATAATGACCGATTGATTAAACAAGTCTAGCATATATTAAATGTAAGAAATTATAATCGGATTATAAGTTCACGCGCATGCGCAGAAGGCTTTGCGCCTGTCGCAGATATAGTACCTGCAAATAGCCACAACCCATTTAATATCCAATGCAATTCAAATCAACGTAACCTATGTAGTTTATTTTTGGCGGTGAATGATTTTTGTTAAAAGTCTGATATATTAAGTATTATATTGAATAAATGTAATGAATTTAGTATCTTTAGATTTCGGCATATGATTATATTATGTGTAATATATTAAAAAAAAAAATCTAAATTTATCAAGTAGTTTTGAGGTTATGTTGGATTTCTCCAATTTGTGTAATCAGTAAAATTTTTAAATATAATAAATCTCTTATATTAATTAACGTTTGCATTTAAAGCATAACGATTGTGTATATAAAAAGAATATCATCGATGTATATAACTAATTTATATTTTAGGATATGTTATAAAATTAACGGAATATAGATTTAAACGACGAATATACATTTTAAAAAATTCTTTCAGTATTAATTCGAATGGATCCTCTTTTCTAGTAAGCGTGTGTATGTGTTTCAATAGAATAGAAATATGGATGTAAGTTATATAATTATATAATATTTATAATACCGAAAATAAACATGTAAAAATATTTTCAGACGTTGTTAATTTATGTAAGTTACAAATCTGGAAATATTAAACTCTTTGACTATTTACACATCACTACCATAAGTTAGCTAATTAGATATAGGTATAATATAATAAATGTCGAAAAAATACAATACCTAAGCTAATTTCAATGTTTTTTTTACGATATGTACAAATAGTATATTATTTTTATTTAACTGTGCGAGATTTTTTTTAATATAGTATGAATTAATTAAGATAACGATTGTAAATATTGACTTATTTATGTTGCCGAATATTTATAACGTCTTAATGAAATAAATTATAATTTCTTTTAATACAAAAAATGCTTTATTTATCATATATTTAATACGGCTATTCTGTGTGTTTGCGTAAGATAACGCTCGCCGTACTATAATAGTCATTTCGATTCGACATACATATGTACATACATAACGTCATAGCTGAAACAATGTCAACAAAACGTACCAATATAATAACAAAATAAAAAAACTTCTATATATACTGTTTGCTACCAATATTGAAACCGCTATCTATTGAAATTTTTTTTTCTATTGGTGTTTTATATTGTTCATATGTATGTAGGTAGGTAGGTAGCTTTTACCATTTTTTTTTTTCATATTAAACATTAAATTAAATATATTTAAAAGGTATTTGAAAAAAATTCGACCGCGTGCGGATCGAACACGGCACCGACGCATTTCTTTTTATTTAATAAATTAATTGGCCAACACCCATGCGATGATAAAGTAATTTATTATTATTATTTATTAATAGTTTTGGACCACTGTTGCATTACAGGAAGAACCTAATGCGCCACACTGGCCTACATTTGATAAATATATAAAAACAAATACAATTAGTAAAAAGTAGAAAACATGGTAAAATAAAATAATAATAAAAAAGTAACAAAAGGAAAATAATACATCAGAAAAAAAATGAACAAGTGTAAAAATCAAAAATAAAATCCATAAATCCCATTCTTTGTTTACATTGAACAAAATTAAAATAGTACATAAAAATGTACAAAGGAGAAAGAAAAAGTATAATAAAATAAAACAAAATATGAATAAAAAATAAAATCACAGCGAGGCCCAAATGGAAGAGAGTCGATTAAGATTCCACCCATACATCACATTCAAATTAAGAAAGTAACGATGAGCGCAGGTTACCAGATAAATATGTTAAAATAATATCCGATAATCTACGCTCACCGAGGTGGAAAATATCGCATTCAGGAACGACAGCAACGATTTCATTGAGAAGTCGAATAGCTCTTGGTATAGGAGCCATTCGAAAAAGAACTGTGCGAGCAGGAGGTACAACCATTAAATGATGATATCTACCACGCACATAATTATTAGGTACATAAAGTCTCAACTGTTCCAGCAACAACGGGCATGACGTATTACCACGCAGTAGCTGGAGAACGAAACGAATTAAAGATAAGTTTCTCCGAAGTTCAAGGGAATTATACCCAAGCATGCCCAAAAGGAAAGGAGTAGGATAGAGATATGGGTAATACCCAAACTCTTTCTTATATAGAAAACGAAGAAATGCTTTTTGCACTTTTTCGATAATAAGAGAGTAGTTTGCTTCATGCGGATTCCACACAATCGCATTATACTCTAGCTTACTTCTAACAAGCGAGTTGAAAAGCAAGCGAGAAGACAAGGGGTTGGAGAATAATCTAGCATATCTCAAGACAAATCCAAGTTGACGAAAGGAAACGTCAGCGAATGTCTTGATGTGGTTGTGAAAGGTGAATTGAGGATCAAAAGTGATACCCAAGTCGACCATAGATTCCACACGCTTCAACAATACGGATCCAATGGAATATCCGTGACAATAGACCAAATCGCACGTCCATAACTCATAATGGCACATTTACTAGTATTCAGTTCAAGCCCTAAACTGGAACTGAACTCTAAAACAGCGTTAATATCCGCTTGAAGGAGAGAGGCTTGCTTCTCATCCTTGACAGCAAAGAATAATTTAACGTCGTCTGCAAACAAGAGACATGAAGCATTGCGTAGTACTTTAGGGAGGTTATTAATAACTATAGTAAATAGTAAAGGGCCTAAGGTGAACCCCTGAGTTACACCAGATCGGGTACAATATGAAGGAGATTCATAAATACCATATCTAACAAATTGCTTCCTATCACTAAGATAAGAAGCAAAGAGTTTAAGAAGACGTGGAGAAAAGCCCACTTCAGCTAATCTGATCATAAGAGCGTCATTATTGACAAGATCAAATGCTTTACGAAAGTCAAAGTAGGCTACATCAACTTGTTGACCACCGTCAACTTCAGACATGGTATAATATGAAAAGCAGGCAAGATTAGTGGTAGTGGAACGACATGGTGAAAAACCATGCTGCTCATCACACAACAATCTTTTGAACTGCAAAAGAATCAAACGGTGAAGGATATTATCAAAAATTTTGGTAATAGCCGAGATAATAGCAATAGGTCTGTAATTTTCAACCTCATTTTTAGAGCCATTTTTATGAATAGGAATGACTCTAGATAATTTCCATTTTTCAGGATAATTACCAGAACCAAGAATTAGAAGGTTAAAAATAAACTGAAGAGGCTCTAAGAGCGAATTACAGCATGCCTTTAATACGTCAAGAGGTACACCGTCAGGCCCAACAGACCCCTTCAGCTTCAAAATTGCCATCCTAACATCTCCAAGCGAGACCCGCGGAATGTCTATACCGACACCCTCAGTACCAATTTGGGAAGCCAAATTAGCATCAAGGGATGGTGATCTCTGATCAAAAACAGAGCTAAAAAATTTAGCAAAAGCATTAGCGATCTCAGAACCGACACAACTCTTATTATTATATGATAATGAATGCTCAAGGCCATGTGAAATATGCTTACTCTTAATAAATCTGAAAAAGTGGTGAGGATTACTTGCGATAGCACTCTCCATCTCTTTGACGCTCACTCACACCACGTTTCACGATCTTCCTAAGAATCCGGAATTTCTCATAGTCACGAAATGATTGGCTATGTTTCCATCTTCTATGATACAACCATTTTGCACGAACATCAGCAATAAGCTTAGACCCAAACCACGGTGGAAATAGCCGACGATGTTGTTCTGAATTAGGATAGCTGATGAACCGAGGAACATGACTGTCAAAAATATTATAAAGTGTATTATACAAAAATTCAACAGCATCACCAGTATTCATGAGGTACATTTGGCGCCAGTCAATTGAACGAACCTCATTATAAACCAATTCAGAATCAACACGAGCAAAATTCCATCGTGATGAAGAAACCACAGCAGATGAACAAGCTGAAACAGCTTTCACAGAGGATAAAAACAGAAGCTCGATATATAATGCGTCATGATAAAGGTCCTCAAGGATGACCGCAGTTCCTTTTGGGCATAGGATCATCGTTGCTGACACGTCTTTAGATTCATTCACCAACACAATATCAAGCATATTTGGACTAATGGGCGAACCAACCTGTACCAGGTCGCAATAGGCAATAACAAAATTAAATTTATTGCGGACATGAATATTAGAACTAGGCAAATTGAAATCACCCATTATTAACAATATGTCACGTTCATTCATAAAATCACGTACATTCATCATATTCGAAAACAATAAGTCATATACATCCTCATTCGCAGCGGGGGGAATGTAAACAACACAAATATACAGTCTCAAAAATCCAAAATCGACTCTCACCCATAAGTCCTCACCAGAAGGAGTTTCAAAAATCTTCATCCTGACAGAGCGCAACCGGACGCGGAAAGCAAATGAAACAATTAAAAGAGTCAAACAATTCTGAATTAAAGAACGATGGTGTTAACCATGTTTCAGTCAGGGCCACGATATCATCACCAACACTATACATAGACGCACTAAACGCGGCCACTTTGGTCCTGAGACCGCGTACGTTTTGATAATACATGATCAATCTTCGATTTGTCTGTCTGGCGCGTGAGTCTTTTAGGTGCCTGAAATGACTGCTTTGATGTCAGAATACTAGCCAGCGGAGATAAAGCAGAAGGGGAAGATGAAGTCAAAACAGCATCCGGAGCATCACAACGATGAGGACCAGATGAAGCGATAGTGTATGTATATAATAACAAATTCCAAATGACTTCTAACAAATGAATCGAAAAGCAAGGCAACAAGTACTATGGGATTTAAAGGATAATACTTAACTACATAACCGTCTTTAAAATTGAAACATGTTTTTATATCATGTTATATACATTTTTAATAGATAATATACGTATGTAAATAATAGATAATAGATGTACATTTATAAATAATAGATAAACATTTATAATAGATAATATTTTAAAAAAAATCTCATTTAATTACACAAATATACAAAATATCTCATATAATTCTATTACAAAATCTTATTATATACAATATTTTTTTTTTTTTTGGTTAATAGTATGCATTCATATATGATTGGCTGGCCACTTTTATTGGAAACAACATATTATATGAACAAAATTTCCACATTATAAATTAATGCGCTCGCCTCTCAAATCCTTCGCTCTGTAGTACATTGCCGTCTAAAAAAAATAAGCATCAAGAAGATAAAAATAATTTAAAAGGTCAAAATAAAATATTGTTTTAAAAAAATATATTACTTCCAGTTTACGAATTCTGACCAAAATCTTATCAGTTCTAAGATAGTGCATAAAGAATACAAATAAAAATTTTCAGCTTGATACGTTCAGGGGTGTGGAAAGAATAGTGACCACAAAATTTTTAACCTTTCTAAGAGGAAAAATCTCAATTCCGGTTTATTAAATTTAGTGACTTTTTTTTATTTTCATCACATTGATACAAGAATAATATATGAATTTTTTCGTGAAAAGTACACATGCTTAAGGGGTCGAAAAAAATAGTGGAAGAAAAATCGAACAAGAGTAAACTGCCATTTCCAATTGACGGATGCTTACCAAATTTTATACATAACTTGGTACTAAACTTAAACTGCTAGATATGAAATTTCAGTTCAATAAACCAAAATGTTTCTGAGAAAAACACAAAAAACCTCGATTCTCCAGAGTAAAAGTACTACTTCCGGTTCAGATAAAAATATTTAAAAAATATAAGGTTATAAAGATTATTATTTCTATTACATATAAAAAAATTTCAGTCCGATTCAGTCAGCGGTTTGGGAGATAATTGAATTCAAAAACTTAAAAAAAAGAGGACACCTATAAGGGGAGGTACCATTTCCGGTCAACTTAAAAATTTGAAAAAAATTTACGTCGTGTCGATCAGAATTTCATTAACCGATATTAAGTTTCAGTTCGATAGGACTAACGGTGTTCAAAAAATCCCCAAAATACACACACACACACACACATTTTTCCTAGATCATGAACAGTGCCGGCCTTACACCCGATGGCGCCCTCGGGCAATTTTTTCTAAACACCCTTAGAAAGAACTTTCGCCTTTGGCGCTCTAATCTAAAATTTTGAATGGCTTTTGGCGCTCTGATTTTAAATTTTAAAGCGCCTTTGGCGCATCGTTCGGCGCCCTAACTTATTTGGCGCCCGACCTAGCCCCCCCTAAAACCGGCACTGATCATGAAAACGATTCTGAGTTCGAATCAGTCAAAATCTCGAGTTCGAATTTTCGCATGATTACAAAACTTCATCTATTGTTACTACGTACATACATACATAGATAAAGTAAAAATCCATTATAATATGTAATCTATGATGATACGTGATGCATACCTTGAAATCTACGTCGAGTCCCTTAGATTTAGCTATTGCCGTGATCTCATTGGCAATCCCTTCTTGTACAGTGCCTTTAGTTTCGATATAGTTACATTCGCTAGCTGCATAATGGCACGATATAGCCTTACGGAAGTTCTAAACAAGACAAAGAATAAATAAAATACAATTGCATTCACAATATGACGGCTACAGACGAACAATATAAGTATTCACTTTGGTGGTGTTTGGTCCAGAGCCGTGCACCATAATGGGATGGAAGAACACGGTGTCGCCTTTCTCCATCGGCACATACACCCGTTCACTCTCCGGTGCTATTTCGAACTCGTTTTGAATGCCGTGGTACGCCTTATTTATTTTGTTATCCTGAAATAAATACACATATTAGAATATATCCAATAGAAAGTATATACGTAAGCATATATGTATGTACGATTCAGTTTTCATTACATCTGATACGGGATAGCGGTGTATGAACAGTTCTCCTTTATGTGAACCGGGAATGACGAATAGAGATCCATTCTCTTTGTAAACATCTTCCATGGCAGTCCAAGATGCGACTATACGATTGGCAGGACGGAAAGGAAAGTAGTACAGATCCTAAAATTAATCAATACGAAATATAACCCCCTTGAACACAATGAGAAAAGATAAATGCGTATAAATAGTAGTGTTTTTTTTAAGATTTTGAATGTCCACTCATTAATTTACATAGTTTGTATCTTAATCAATAGATGTTTTTTCTATTGACCTTTTATTGCATTTAAATAGTACCTGTAATTAATTATCTAGCGATTTTTAAAAGTAAAAATATATTGTTTTACACATTTTTTTCCCGTAATATTATTTATAAGGGGTACGATTTAACATATGAATGCATTGACTTTTACTGATAAAATTACATTAACTGTACATTGAGAAAAAAACTTTGTATTTTAAAAAAACTGTTTGTGCATTATTTTCGGTGCATTAAACAATCTCTTATTGTGCATCAGATAAAATATTTTGGCATTATAAAGTGACCATTACAAAATATGAAACGATCATTTGAAAAAATAGATTTTAGCATTAGAATACATACAGATAAGTGTCGACTGTCAAAACTGTCAAATAAATTTATATAAAATAAAACTATTGAAATAAATTTAATAAAATGTTTACTATTATGTAGATTAGTCATGTTTAAGCGGTTTATATTAAAAATACCGAGCGAAGCCGGGTAAAACCACTAGTCTATTATATTTATAATTTTTTTTGCAAATTAAAAATTTAAAACTTATAAAAAACTTGATTTTTTGAAGACTAGCTTTTGATTTAAAAAAAAAAATGAAAACTGGCTTTTTTTCTGGCAGTTTATTGGAACGCTTCCTATGTATATACATACATATATAATTTTTAATTTTATGTCTCAAACATTTTAACCGTTTGCCCGCGGCTGTCTTCCACAGAATTTCTGAACTTTGCACGGGATTTTGAGGCTTATATGCGCCTATTTCAACTATTATAAGGTTCAAAATTGGTTGAATATATTACTGAGAGTTGAATGCCATCTATTCAATTTGCTTACAATGAATATATACCAGTCAAAATTAGTTTTTTGTGGAACCATAGTGAAACCTCGTTTATGTGACGTCACGTCTGTTGAACAATGGCGACGATACGTCTCAATTGTATGAAGAATGATTATTTGACAATTAAGCCAAAACTACGAGATATATTATGTATTTTATTGTTTAAAATAATACTTTATGTGTTAATTAACATATCTGGTTACTTGAATAAATATTAAAATCTGTATTTAAGGTCGAAAACTCGATTGCCAAATTCTCGAAAAAGGTGCCGCGTACAGGGCTTGTTCGCTATATTTATTGCCGCGGGCAAAGGGTTAAACGAACTGTTGAATTATGATAACATATGTACGTATATGTGATGATAGTTTATTTATCTTATATTAATACATATATAGATTTTTGTAACTATAGAATGTATTAAAAAAATTCCTTGTTGGAAACTGTTATCGTAATTGGATAACACCGCTGATAATCATAATCATATACCTGATGGGGTGGATGTCTGGTGGTTCCCGGAGGTTTGTTGATGAGCATACTGTGCATGCCCATAATATTTGGTCCGGTGAAGCTGGATATAACGTCCAACAACTTGGGATACTCCGTATACAGCGAAAACACATTGTCATACAATATGTCTTGTACCTGAAATCGAATGTGTGTGTTGTTGTAAAATTGAAAGAAAAGAATTGATGTTTCACCACGATTGATCGAGTCAAACCTTATTGTATAGGTTTTCACCGGTATAGCCAGCTTCCATCAAGGCGATTTCTCGCATCATAACCATCGGGCCTTTGTCGACTGCCCCGTTGCACAAATCGACGAAATGTTGCCTATAAATAAAGTATGTATGTATGTAAGTATCAGTGAACTCAACTAATACAAGTAATACATTCATATATACCTGCATTTCTCTAGGATATCGTCTGGAATCAATTTTTTAATTACCAAATAGCCATTCTTTTCGTAAAAATCTTTTTGTTCTTTGGTGAGGGGTCCACAGTCCAATGTGTATTCATAGTTCTGTGCGGCCACGCTAAAATTTAAATATAATACAAATTGAATGGTGATTGTGTATCGTAATTGGCAAGTCTTAAATCAGATATTAAAAAAAAATCATTACATGTACACATTACATATAATCAATCAATTGTGTTTTTTTTGATTCTTTCAATACATTGATAAAAATTATCAGTGGAATATTTCACGTACGCCACGATAAATCTACATACATACGTGTATGACAAAAATCTAAATTTAATATTTAACAATAATTAAAGTACCTATATTTTTATATATGTTTCGTTTTTTTAAATTATTTTTGCTAATAAAAAAGATAAAATTAAAAAAAATTGATAATTTGACCTTGATGCATCATTTTTTGTGGGTTCAAGCATCCTGGCCGCCTAAGTTTGATGTTTATATAAAATACCAATTGATTTAATTGATTTAATAGCATCAATATGCTATTATGGGTAATTATAATAATTATTACTAGTCAAATAAAATTATGTCTCAATAAAAATAAACAAAATATAAAAGAGATAACATATATTTATATGTTTAATAAATATGATTATACATAGTTGTTATGACGTGAGCGAAATGTGCAAAATGAAGTAAATAAAAATGTTACGGATTCGGCGAAAGGTTGTGGCGTCTGAGATGACCGGTGATGACTTCTATTCTTCGAGCAGCCATTCTTCGATCAGCAGCTGGAAGTTGAACGATATACACAACCTGCCGCACCACTTTCCAAACTACGACTGGCTGTAGCAAAACTGCAACTGTCAAAATAACTTTCCTGTATAAACACCACGTTGCGCGGCCATTACTCTTGTGCAAAGTTTGAAATATATTACATTCCAAATATTTTAAATTTAAGTCAAATCGCTGTCTCAAATGAAATTTATCTATTTATCATCAACAATAGATGATGTTTTGTGATTATGCAGAAATTAGACCTCGAGATTTTTATTTTTATTTTATTTTATTTTTTTATTTTTATAAGACATCAATTAATCAAGCACACTCGTCTAACAGATTGCTCCAAAGCGACGAGTGTGCTAAAATGGTTAAGAAAGGGTACATGAAATACAAGTAAAATAAATACATATGACAAAATAAATTCTTAAAAAGTTCTTAACCGTTCTAATTGGTCGCGATTTCCGTAACTAAGGAAGTGGTGCAGTAAATGACGAGAGATGTGACAAATGTCAATGGCACCATCCAGTGAATTTATGAAACGGAGGCCTCGAGGAATGGGAGAATTACTATACGCCACAGTTCTAGCCAGAAGAGTTTGAATAAAAACGGGACGATGGCGGGTCCATATCACACTCTCCGGAGCATGAAGACTCAACTCAGCTAGGATAGACGGACATGAGATAAAGCCCTAAATACGGAAAACAAGATCTTGATGAGGGCAACACTCCACCTGTGTTCAAGAGAAGTGTAGCCGACCATACCCATGACGAATTGTGAAGAAAATAAATATGGTTAAATTCCATATTGCTCCTTATAAAGCAGTCGAAGAAAGCGTCTTTGGATAAGTTCAAGTTTGATAGATAGGGATTTAGTGGAAGGATTCCAGATCATAGAGGCGTATTCCAAGATACTCCTAACTAGAGCATTGTACAGCAGCTTCAAAGCGGTGGGATTATGGAAGTGTAGAGAATTACGAAAAACAAACCCAAGCATTTTTGAGGCAGAGCAACACACAGAGTCAATATGATCAGAGAAATTTAGGTCACTCTGAAATGCAACCCAAAGATCAACAGTACAATCGATCCAGTTCAGTAAAGAGTTACCAACAAGATAAGGAAAGGCACGATCGGGGATAGATCTAGATCTGGAGTAATATATAACCTTGCACTTGGAGATATTCAGAGGCAAACGGTTGGTTAACGACCAATCATGAAGAGCATTAAGATCCTCTTGTAAAAGCTCACAAGAGCGTTCAGAATCAAGACTCAAATAGAGCTTTAGATCATCAGCGTATAGTGAGAAATGATAATTGACCAATTTATTACCAATATCATTGACAAATAAATTGAATAACAGGGGCTCGAGGTTAGAGCCTTGGGGAACTCCTGAGCCAGTGATATAGACACGGGAGTGAGCGGTACCGAAGACTACAAACTGTTGACGATCCAGAAGATATGATCTAAAAAACTGGACCTTTATCAAAAATTTTCTGGAAATCGGTATAAATTACACAAACAGATAAACGATGGTCTAGGTAACGGTGAACATAATTCGTAAACTCGAACAGATTCGTAACGCATGTTGCTCCTCAATCACAAATGTATGATCTCGAAGACCTTAGCAGGACTAGACAATAGGGAGATAGGCCTATAATTTCCTATATAGGATTTATCACACCTCTTATGTATAGGTACAATCCGGGTACACCTCCATAACGCAGGAAAGGAACAGGATTTAAGAGACAAATTGAAAACATGCAATAAGGGCTGCATCGGGGTAATTACGTACGTAACGATAACATTTATTTTATGACTATGCGTATATTACGAGTCCTGAAAGACACATATACAAGTGAACTAACTTCCAAATGCATATGTACACAAAGACTTCATTGTGAAGTGGATGAAGACTTATCAAACAAAGCTATTAAGATGTGTATAAAATAGATTAAGTCTATCTTATGCAAATAACAATGAAAACAATCCCAATCGATAATAACTAATTAAATTTAGTAAATGTGCGGTGTGAAATATGTTAAGTTTATTATAAACACAAAACTGTAGAACAAATAGATGAATTATAATGAATTGAGAAGTTCAGGGGGTCATGCGATTAGTGAATTAATTCAATTATGTATAATTGAAGGTTAGTGGAAACTTTTAACTCATTAAACTCATTTAATTTCACCTCAACTATATTATGTACTAGTTTTTTTACCCGGCTTCGCTTAGTATTTGTAATATAAACAGCATAAACATGGCGAATCTAATAGGAAATATTTATTTGGTTTTTTATTAAATTTATTTGAATCGAAAAAAATATAATATTCAATCATTTGAATTGTCGTCATAGAAACTTTGTTTTGTTTACGAAGTTCCCAACCAAATATATATACTTACATACATACAAACTTACAAAGTCTCTTTCGAAATTATATATTAGCTTAATAATGTCATACTTGTTTCCTGAACAAAACAAAAAGACTTCACCATGATAAACATTATTACTACTTATTATATCGCACCACAGCCACTTTAGAGAGAATAGAATTCACTTGTTTACAAGCTTTATTACTTTTTAACGTATTTGACTAAATGATACGTTTATAACTTGAGTTGCCACTTCCGAAATGAAGGTGCGATGTGTCTAATCGACCCAAGTTTGAGTTCTTTTTGAGTCAAAACGTAGGTTTTTATCTGGTTAGTCTTTATTCTCGGTGTTTCCACTAAATTTCAATTATAATCTAATTTGAGGGCTTCAATTATACATAATTGAGTTCATTTACTATTTGAATACACTAATCGCATGACCCCCTGAACTTCTCAATTCTTACTTTGAGAAAAGTTTTCTCACTTTAAGAAAACTTTTCATTACGACAATTTACTATTTTATATAAGCGCATACAGTAGTGTTTTGAAATGGAATTCTTATGTATTATTTCACACAACTTTATTGTTTTTAGACTATATAATATTTGGTATTTCTACAAGTAAAAGTTCAATTTTTCAACTTTTACACGTCTTTCTGGAAATTTAACAAAATTTCAACACATTATTATCTCAAAACCATATATTGGAAATTATAAATATTATAATTCAGTTTTTGTTTTCTTAGTTTTATGATAGTCTTCAAATTTAGAAGCCGCTGACCAAATATCATCGGCGAATACTTTTGATTCTTCAAACGCTGGAAAATGACCACCTTCTGAAAACACGCTCAATTGCACAAGATTCAAAAATCTACTTCTGATTTGTCCCTCGGTTTGATATATGACTTCATGCTTGAACTTCGCTACTGCTGATGGCACTAGTATTGGCAAACTAAAATTTATAAATACATACAGAAACATATACCGACACTTGATAATAAAAACATATCAGTGTTGTTATATCTTTATAATACTTACAAATCAAAGTTTAATCGGTATTGAGTATCAGTAACACTTTCTGCATATATTCTCATGGATGTAGTAATGGATTCGCTCATCCAATAAATCATAACGTTATCGAGTAATTCCGTCATTGAGAATTTCTTTTTCAATCCACCGTCGGATAGTTTCCTCCATTCATTATTGGTCCAAGTTGAGAACTTTTCTAAAATATATGCAGCCAAACCAACTGGGGAGTCTCTGAGAGCAACACCTAAATAGTGGGATGATTAATTATGATACTAACAAATCAAAAATTACACATGTGAGTATTTACTAAATATATAAGTACCTATCGTGTCTGGTTTTGTTGATTGAATATGAAAATATCCACTCTCGAGCAATAATTCGAACAGGATTTTACTCATAGGGCATTTTTCAGATTGATGTTGCTTATCGAACAGAAAAGATGGGAGATGACAACTTAGTGACATTTTAATTGCACTGATGATGTCTGATGAAAATGGAAAGTTCGTATGAACACCGATGAAGCTTTCCGGGTATAGAATAGCCATATTGTTGATTATTCCTGCACCCCAATCACCTCCCTGTCCAATAAACTTCTCATAACCTAGACGATCCATCAAGTTTTTGAAGACAACGGCTATTTGACCCTCGGCCAAATCTGATTTAGACGGTGCCTGAAAATTCAAATAAAATTATAGCCATACTTTTATGGACAATTTACAAGTACATATTATACATATGTGAATAGTATTTACTTGAGAGAAGGCAAAACCTGGAATGCTTGGAATAATGAGCTCAAATACAAAATCCACATCCTTCCGGGGGGTGGTAAGCATCGGTATGACTTTGTAGAACTCTACAAAACTACCCGGCCAGCCATGAACGAGCAATAAAGGGACAATGCGTAGTTTCGGTGGAACATTTTTGGGCTTGACATGAACAAAGTGGATCTCAAGTCCTTGTATGTTGGTTTTAAAATGTGGATATTGATTCAGGTACTTCAATCTTTCGTCGAATCGGTATTCATTTTGCCAATATTGCACGACTTCTTTCAAGTAGATATTGTTGAAACCGTATTCGAATCCAACACCTTCTATGGGCTCAGTGTAGAATTTAGCCTTACTCAATCGGGCTTGTAAATCATTTATCATCTTCAAAAGAAATACAACAAAATATTCAGACACAACATTACAATTTATATTATGTAGTATTCAGGTGACTATACTTACGTCTGACTTGAACTCCAATTTAAATTCCCTGATCGATTTGTCAACAGATTTGGTAGGTTTTCCGGGTCCCCACCAATGATCTGATGCTAAAACTGGTACTGGTGGTGTAAAATTGAGAGTTTCGTAGACTTTGTAACCCGTCCATGCCGTGAGGGTTGCAGTTATAAGCAGAAAAAATTTGCAGCACTGACCCATCTGTAAATAAAATGAATAAATAAGCTTAACTTGTCCGGTCGTTTAACGTTTGAGCTCAAATTACTGAAAATATTCAACTCTGACAACAGTTAGTAAAGCATTGAATTATACTACATTTACTATTCTCTTTTCATATGCCAATGTGAAATGAGTAATATCAAATACTTTTTTTTATATGTACATCTGTTGCGATTGATTGCATTCGCAATCGTCGGACATTGAAACAAGGCTAAAGCAATGATCAATATGTTAAAGTTGAAGTGTATCTTCTATAGTTGCAATATATTTTGAGTAGCTAGAATATATTCCATCTAACCTGGTACCAACTACCGTTATAGTTGAAGTGTATTTTCAGTTGTAATGTATTTTGACTATTTGGAATATATTCCGTCTAACCCACGTAAGTTGATTCATACGGCTATTTATATTCCAACTGGTCCAAATATATTACAACTGAAAATACAGTTCTACTATAAGTTGGTACCAGGTAAGATGGAATGGTAAGGTTTGCGTGAAAACGTCATTGTACTAGTAAATTGAGTTGGAAAGTCACATTTTTTGTTTTGAGTACATTCTTAAAGGTATCGTAATGGTATTTTAATATAGACCAGTTTTCTCGTGACCAGTTTTAGTGTGACGGGTGATCACGTGTGACCGATCTAGAGCGACCGGTTGTCCTGTGACCGGTTCACATTTGACTAGTAATCACCGAACCATCGTAATACGGTACTCATTACCTTTATTAGTAATACCTAGCAAATATTAACGCATTATTGAATTCTAAAGCAATTCGTAAATACATTAGGAGGGCTGTCAAAACTCAACTTTTATATTACAATTGGCGCACATTGTAGAAAGTGTATTTGCGCTTGTAGAGATGTAATTTACTAGTCGAATTGTGTTGGAATATACATATCATAGAGAAAGTTATATATTTTTGGAATTAAATTATTGCTTCATCTAATTTATTATTTATAATATTTTTATTAAATTATTTTAATAATATTTTATTATTTTTTATTTTTAATATTTATATTTCAATATTGTTTATACCCGGCTTGGCTCGGTATTTGTAATATAAACAGTTTAAACATGGCAAAACAATATAATAGTAAACATTCAATTGTTTTTTTATTAAATTTATTTGAATCGAAAAAAATATATATATTCAACGATGTCGATATCGTCGTCATAGAAACTTGGATTTATTTTCGATGCTCCCACCCAAACCTTTAAACCTACATACAAAGTCTCTTTCGAAATTATATATTAGATTAATAATGAAATTAGGCAGAGCTCCGTTTCATTTGGATCTTAGGTCAAAACAGTCGGTGACCCTGCACTATGCCTTTGCTGATTTATGTTAGTATGTATAGTACCTTTTCGAATTTCGAATTATGTATTTAAATAATCTAATATATAATTTCGAAAGAGACTTTGTATATATATATATATATATATATATATATATATATATATATATATATATATATATATATATACAGTGGCGGACTGGGACTGAAATCAGTGCATGCCAGGAGTCAAAGGGGGCCCCCACCCAGGGTTAAAAAAATTTGTCCCCCCCTCATATAACAAAATTTTCTTCTTTCCATCACGCTAAAAATCAAGGGCAAAAAATAAATAAAATTTTCAAAAATGGGAATAAACAAATTTAGGTACAAGAAAAATGGCAAAAGCAAAATAGATCCATAAATTATATTGTATATTTCGTTTTAATCCTTGTCATATAATGGATCATAAAATAATGCGGCATAAAAGCGGCTTTCACTTTCGGTAGAAAACAATCAGGGACGTCATTTCAGCTTTTTCTTGGGGGGGCAGGCAAAGATTGGTCAAATTGAATTTTTTTTCAAAAAATCTTTTTTATATTGGAATAAAAATGGAAAATATAATATATGAAAAAATTAAGCTTATTTTTGAAAGAATAATTATAAAAAAATATTATGTAAAAAGCCAAAAAAGCGCCGCAGGCGAAAATTTTTTTCCAAAAATCTTCACATGGTTGACAAAAATCGACCATCAAAATGTATCACTATATCAAAAAATATACGTACATTCGGAAAAATAAACGATACACATCTGTTTTTGAGACAAAATAAAGTAAAGGGGACCTTTCTAACGATTCGCTCCATGGGATGAACAATTTCTAAGAATGTTACTAATGGCATACCACTTAAAAACCAAAATATACTTGCTTCAAAATAATAAAATCTTTTTTTTTCAAAGCACATAGCAGCGATTATTTTATTAGTTACCCAAAAGTAACATATGTACATAAGAAATAAACGCAGCATTCATAGATCCATAGTATCTCATTAATCATTAAATCCATAATATTTTCTAAATTCACACTATTCCTTAATTTAGGGGGGCGAGTGCCCCCCCAAATTACGTCCCTGAAAACAAAAAATGTATAAAATTTTCAATTAATGTTAATCGAAAATCAGGATTTTGGGGAGGGGGCCCCTATCCTATGTTTCTATATACATGGATTTGTCTAGATTAGGAATAGATTTAATATTCGGAAACTGTTTAAAATTGTGTATTTAAATCTTACTATATCGTCGAAGTATAATCAAATGTTATTTTGAAAGTATGTATGAAGTAAATTTAAATCGCTGGTTGATGATGAATCGTCCTATCAAAATTGTTTTAAGCAATTCAGTTTATATTATTCAGGAAAATTTGTTTATTCCCATTTTTATTTCAGTAGGTAGTTGTTACATAGGTATTGGTATATGCATAATATTGAGGTTGGAAATGGGCCCGGTAAAAGGGCCCACGCAAATGTTGAAACTTACATTTCGAGCCTAATAAAAAAAGTTAACCGATCCTTGGGCTGTTAAAGCAGGCATTAGTTGTTTGTGTATATCGTAAGAAATTTGTTTTGTTGAAATACCCAAACTCTAGGTCCCAAAGTGCAATATCCTATAAATTTTTACACACGTGAAATAGTTAAATTAAAAAGTTATTTAATTTTACTGAGGGCCCATATTTTCTAATGGATAGTGGGGCCCACATGCCATCGGGCATGTACGCTTGTATGGCCAGTCCGCCACTGTATATATATATATATATATATATGTATGTATTGTTCGTTCATAACTTTGTAAACAAGTCAAAATTTCCATGACGACATGGGAACGGGGGACGGGCCTTCACCCCCGGGGCGCAGGCGCCGAATTCTGGTATACATATAATTTTGAAAGAAAATTGGTATATATGTTTGTTCGTGACTATATGAATTTAATAAAAAAAACAAATGAATATTCAAATAAATTTATATAAAATAAAGCTATTCAAATATTAATAAAATGTTTACTATAAGTAGTACAGATCCTAAAATTAATCAATACGAAATATAACCCCCTTGAACACAATGAGAAAAGATAAATGCGTATAAATAGTAGTGTTTTTTTTAAGATTTTGAATGTCCACTCATTAATTTACATAGTTTGTATCTTAATCAATAGATGTTTTTTCTATTGACCTTTTATTGCATTTAAATAGTACCTGTAATTAATTATCTAGCGATTTTTAAAAGTAAAAATATATTGTTTTACACATTTTTTTCCCGTAATATTATTTATAAGGGGTACGATTTAACATATGAATGCATTGACTTTTACTGATAAAATTACATTAACTGTACATTGAGAAAAAAACTTTGTATTTTAAAAAAACTGTTTGTGCATTATTTTCGGTGCATTAAACAATCTCTTATTGTGCATCAGATAAAATATTTTGGCATTATAAAGTGACCATTACAAAATATGAAACGATCATTTGAAAAAATAGATTTTAGCATTAGAATACATACAGATAAGTGTCGACTGTCAAAACTGTCAAATAAATTTATATAAAATAAAACTATTGAAATAAATTTAATAAAATGTTTACTATTATGTAGATTAGTCATGTTTAAGCGGTTTATATTACAAATACCGAGCGAAGCCGGGTAAAACCACTAGTCTAATTTATAATTTCGAAAGAGACTTTGTAAGTATGTACGAAAATATGTAATGTTGGTTCGTAACATCGAAAAAAAATCAGTTTCCAAATCAGATTCAAATAAGGCGCCGGGGGCGAACGCTCTGGGGGCGAAGGGAAGGCGAAAAAAAAATTTTTTTCGATTCAAATAAATTTAATAAAAAAAGAAACGAATATTTACAATTAGATTCGCCATGTTTAAGCTGTTTATATTACAAACACTGAGCGAAGCCGGGTAAAACAACTAGTATTCTACGAAAGTAAATTCATTAGGCGGTAAAATATATATCGTTTAGTTAATAATTAACACAGATAACATAATTTTAAATATTCATTCAAGTGGGTCCGCGATAAAGTAATGGACGACACCTGCATTTCAATAGAGATTATTTTTTTCGTTCCAGTGATTAGTCTTAACTTGAGAGCCGGCTGGGTGTGTCGCACAATGTAATACCTTTTATTTTACACACTAAATACGTTTGATTCATCACTATTGTTGTACAATAGAACCACTAAACTGTTATATTTATTCGCAAAAATTATATTCGTTGCATGTGGGTACATTTAATCGAGACAAATTGCGCGTATAAAGTTGATTTCACACTCTTATAAGAAAACCTCCATACATACATACATAGGGATTTGCACAAACTGTAGTTTAGTTAATTTTTTATAGAATTTAAATACGTATTCAAGTGTTCCCACCTTCAGCTAGCAACAGCCGCAACTGTCAATGATAACTGACAGTGAACTTTGTTACTGTGCGATATCTATAGCCAGAGATAATCAACTTTGCTACTTACGCATACATTTCACGTAAGAATATATCCAAAATTTATCATACAGTTTGATTATCAATATGTTGCAACAGAAGAAAATGATAAAATAAAAGTTTGTTTCCACATCTTTATACAATATTGGTGAAGTATTTCATTGCGAATTGTGCGCTCATGCAATGTAATTGAGTGGTCATCTTCAATCCAGTTATCTCAACTGGTTTTCGACGCGTTTTAATACAAGGTTCAGTCCAAAGGTTTATTGTGTTCTTGAGAGTAAAAATCTAGTAATAGCAATTTATTTATTTATGTAAGATATAGCTTAATACCTAATGGGTTAGAGAAATGTTATGATAATAGAAGTGCCTTTACGGATAAATAAATTGTGTCAATAATACGCGGTACGTTTCCATAACTACGCTACAACGCACGGAATATAATCAGGGTCATCACATATTCACTACAGAAATTAAAGTTTTATTTTGATATAAATTTATTTACTGATATAGACTTTTTAAGTAGCATATATTTTTTTCAATGATCAAACCGTACAAATTAGAAATGCATACAAATTTTTTGTAATGTACAGAAACTTTTTTTAATATAGGTACATTTTTTTTAAATTAAATACTTACACATCAATGAAGTTGAATATATATTAGTGTATTGGAAATGTAAAATAATTAATTTAAATTCTATATCATGGTTATTCACTACTGTATCACCTTCATCTGCTGTATTTCACACATTTTCCTCAATTAAAATGTCACTCAGCCTTTCTCGTTTTTATTTTGTATCCTCTTGCATACCATCTTGTTTATTTTATTATTATATACATACATATATACCAGGAAGGCCTAACAGGTAAACCCCAATGCGCCTTCCTGGCCAATTACAGTCTGACGAAAGTTGGGTTCTTATCCACACTCTTCCGATCGTTTTCAAACTTTGCCATTTTGCTCGGTTTGGTTATCAATAAATGTGGAAATCAAGTCCGCCACTACGATGGTGACAAATAATCGTAATAGACACGTTTGAAAATACTCTATAATCTTTCTCGGTGACGTCTATTGTCCACATTTGTCCACACTGTTCCGATCGTTTTTTCCCTTTTCGCCACCCTCTCGCTATGTCAGATTTTAATTGTTTAAACGCCTATTACTTTTTCTTTTTTCACTCTATATTTTTTAATTTTACTTACTTACATAAGTCATGCTTTTCACCCACACATCTCTATTTTTAACAAACCTCCTTTACGTTTCACTTACGATTACAATTCAGGAAAAATTTTTCTTCTTATCCGATCGTTTTCATACAAATCGTAAAATAAAATCATTGGTATTTTTATTTAAAATAATAATTTATATATCTAAAATTATACATACTTTATTGTATTTAGCACTCAAAGATGCTTTATAATATTGGTTTAATATTTACGAATTGCGTCTAACCTGTTTGTACACATTAAATACTTGACTCTCAATGTAAAAAAAAAATGAAAACGCAGTAATTGCATACACATGTCTATCAAACTCAAGGTTGATGATTTCAAACACGAACACATAATGATAAAATCGTCTCTGATGTGATGGTTTACATTTGTTATTAGAATGGGCAAATGCTGTAAATTTTTCGTGTACGGAGCCGCTTTGTTAGCGGCTTGGATTGGGTATAAAACGCACAATGCTTTGTACGACATTCCACCGGTGCCTAAATTGGCACTAGATCAATGGTGGGGTCCAGGACAACCTCCCAAAACTGCAGACACATCAATCAGGCCATTCAAAGTTGAATTTAAACGTGAGGTAAATATCATATTTTGACGATTTACTGTACCCGAAACGTTTTTATTATATATGTAGTTTCAATGTTGATATTGATGCGTTTATAGATGCTGGAAGACCTGAGAGATAGGTTGAGCAATGCCAGATATCACGACCAGCTATTGGAAGGGATTGGATTTCAATACGGCTTCCATAACAATTTTTTGAAAAGTGTAGTCAACTTTTGGAAGAATGGATACCCTTACATTGAACGTTTGAATTACTTGAATCAATTCCCACAATTCAAGACGAACATTCAAGGTCTCGACATTCATTATCTTCACGTGAAGCCAACTCAAAATAAAGACAACCTGAAAGTGTTTCCAATGATGCTTTTACACGGATGGCCCGGAAGCGTTGTCGAATTTTACAAAGCCATTCCGATGTTGACTACGCCAAGAAAAGGAATGAATTTCGTTTTTGAAATTATCATTCCAAGTTTACCAGGCTATGGTTTTTCACAAGTGAGTTGTTTGGTCGTGCAATTTATTATATTAATGATAGCACTGACTAACTGTTGTCAAAATTATGTTAGGCTGCATCAAAGCCGGGTCTCGGAGCTGCTCAGATGTCCGTTGTAATGAAGAATTTGATGGGTCGTTTAGGATATGAGAAATATATGGTGCAAGGTGGCGATTGGGGTTCATTGATAGCTCATAACATGGCTGTACTGTTCCCTGAAAATATACTTATGCTTCACACTAATATGCCAGCTGTGATGACACCAAAATCATCTCTTAAACACTTCTTAGGAAGCTTTTACCCTTCACTGTTTATTGATAAGAATCGTGAGCACTTAGTGTATCCTGTATCAGATGTGTTCCAAGGTCTTTTAGAAGAAACTGGATACATGCACATTCAAGCTACAAAGCCCGATACAGTTGGTGAGATACATATATAATAATCATATCTACATGTATGTTTATGTTTTCTATCATTGTTGTATTTGAAAATATATATTTTCTTTTATTTATTAAAGGTGTGGGACTCTCAGATTCACCGATTGGACTCACTGCATATATTTTAGAAAAGTTTTCCACTTGGACCAAGAAAGAATGGAAGCAATTACCCGATGGTGGACTCACCAATAAATATTCTCTAACCGAACTTCTCGACAATGTAATGATTTATTGGATAAGCAATTCAATTACAACGTCGATGAGATTATATTCGGAATCATTCAATAAAGCTCATTACGCTTTGAAACTAGATAGGTAGTATACATATATTGTTCATTCTTATTAGTATACATACAATACACTAGAATGACATGCTAAGTGTTTTTTTTGTGAATTTTTTTAGCATACCAATTACTGTTCCAACAGCAGTATGCAGATGTCCGAACGATTTAATTTATGTAATGGACACTCAATTGACAGAAAAATATTATAACTTGATACACATTGCTGATTATGATGATTGTGGTCATTTTGCAATATTCGAAGAGCCCGTTAAGATAGTCAAAGATATCTTCATGGCGGTGTCTAAGTACGTAGAGCTAAACAAGAGTGAAAGCGGAAAAAGCGAATTGTGAAAATTACATTAAAATTTTTCACATACATACATAATATATAGTTGTACCTTTTGTAATTCATATATTTTTGTACATTTTGTTATTAAAATGCTTTTTTATTAAATTAAAATGAGAAATTATTAAATTTTATATCTCGATAGTTAAAGAAACCTTTAATATTAGATACGCAGATTGAATTACAATATATATGTCATTAAAATTTATTATATTATATTTCGACATAAGAACGCTTGGTAATAGTCAAATTCATTTTCAAGAAATAAAGTTTCAACATATAAGCCAAGCTTAAAGTTCCAAGTGATTTATTATTATGGAATGATCAATGAGTGTGCTCATATTTCTTCCTCAATAAAATTTTTGTGAGGCCGTTGTGAAACTACTTGAGAATGTATTGAAATTCGTGAAAGTCATAGAATAACAGGCAGAAAAGCACTAGTCGTTTGCCTGTAGAATTTTTAAGTAAAAAGAAAATAAGAATCTTGGAATACTTTTGAGTAACTTTTATATCCTCAGTAATGCACCTGTCTTCTGTTAATTGATATCAACATATTAAATTCACTATCAATTGGTATATAAACGTATTATTTTAATTAAATTTAATTGCAAACAATTCAGAGCTTTGCTCTACCATCTACCGACGAAATTGACATTCCTTCAAAACAGAGAAATCTCGACAGCAAGGATGCTGTGCGCAAGAAAACATGAAATGAAGTTCTTTATTTGTCTTGTCGAAAGAAAGTCAACATGAAGATTGGTCGTTTTACATGAAACGTTTTACAACTTGAAAATGGTAACGCTTACTCTATTTCTAATATACGAATAATAACAATTGTTCCATAATTGAAAGCGGTAAAAATATTCTAAAGAAAGCTGTGGAGTAGGCTTAATAAAAGCTTGTAAATCTTGTACTTTTCCATGCTTTTAATGAATTAAATTTCGGAAATATGGTTCGAGTAGTAGGTATAAAAATTAGCTTCGCAAATCTGATCTGCTGTCATATCACAAACAGTTAGCTGGATCGTATACCTGATCTCAAAGTCGAAATGACTGGAATAATAGACGTTACAAAATAAGCATATTATATTTCAAATTATGGAACAAACGTCATTATTTGTATATTTGAACTAGGGTAAGGGTTAAAACCAAAAATTCTCCCATATTTTTATCAAAAGCAAAGCCCATAATGACGATTTGCGAACCCTAGTTTAGAAAGTAGGTTCAAAAATGCGATGGGCTGCCAGATACGATATGTCTTTCTTGTGTGACACTATTCTGAAATTGTTCAACGGTTTTCGAAACGACTTATCCGGAGTTAAAAATGGAAATTTGGAGGTGAAGATACAAGTTTTATGGGTAGATTTAATTTTGGAGGATGAGACAGATGTTAATTCGCTTCCAAAAGTGTGTGACTTCCCTGTTAGTGTCGAAGATAATGAACAGACATCCATTGTCTTAGAATCGAACAATCCTGAGCAAAACATCTATTTAAGAAAAATTATAAATTCACCGGTAAAGTGACGTGATAACACCGTTAAAATATTACAGACGTTTTAAATTACATTATATTAGTTTTATTTTACATATATTCAGAAAAGAAGTGACTGTGGACCAGAAATAAAAGATGATTTTGAAATCTACCGGAAGATCTTCTATTGCCAAATACTTCAAATTAAATATGTTCAATACATTCTGAATCTGACAATATTGGTTGCCTACAATTAATTGGTCTAAATTACAACTAAAACGTACACCATTCGAATTTAATGTTTGTTTACAATCATTTGCTCACAAATCTGAAATTGCGATTCTCGAAAAATCTCATACTGAAGAAAAATTACACACGTGTGACATTTCTTTAAAATCATTTGCTAAAATATGTAGCCTTTTTAAATACCTCATACTGTTGGAAAAGTCATACAAATGTAAAATAAATATGATATTTGAAATCACACAAGTGTAATATTTGTTTAAAATCATCTGTTAAAATATCTTCCTTGTTAGTCATGAACAATCTCATATTGGATAAAAGCCATATATGTAAGCCACATATACTCAAATGCCGTACAAAATATCTACTACTAAATCAAACTGAGACATGAAATATCTGAAACTGGAAAAACCATATGATTATTTTTAATAATTTCCTCAAATATGTACATGTATTTAAAGCATGCCCACATTATTTTTGAATGAGTCTGAAAGTGCTTAGAAAAAGTTAAACGAACAATCGAACACAATCTTTCTCTTCAATTTAGCTCTCAAAGTAAACATACTGCTAGAGAAAGAATCAGGATTTTCACATAAAATCGTATCGTATCAGAACTTTGATGATATATGTACATATGTACATGCATAGTAAAGTCATCATCCAATTACTTATACTATATTATATAATGTCAAGGAATTCATACATCTTCATAAACATTATTATTATATCATTTCGAGAATTACTTTGTAATTTTAAACTTTGATTTAAATTATTATTCAAAAGCATGTACATACATATATCGATGAATGTGTATTAGTTCGACGTAACTTTAATTAATTTTTATCTATCATTACTGACTTTTAGTATTTACCGAATATCGCAATAATCGTTGTTAATGATGATGTTTATTGCCATTGTATTGTACATTTTTGTACTATTACTCTTGTATTTTACAATAATTGCTTAATCTGTCTGATTTACTAAAAAGAAAATTAAGAAACTTTGGAAATGAAAACTATTTACATACATTATATTATGAAATTGTTGTTATAAGACTTTCTTTGGAGTTTTTCATGTTCACATTAAATAATACTATATTCTTAAATTTGGTTTTGTCTTATTGTTAAAATATCCTAATATTATGTACGTTGAAATTCTTGAATTGAATTGTTTAATATTGTCGTTATATAAGTATGTAAAAAAGTGTTACTTTAAAAACTTATTTGATTTTATATGTGAAAATTAATATGTTAAATTTTATCAATATAATTATACCATCAAAATGTTACGAATTCCTTAATACATTAATAACCTAAAATTTAAATGAATTCATTATTCACACACACAATAAATAAATAAATCTTTTGGTCAAGGTTCAAACCGTTTAAGTGAAGTTTAGTGGTTTAATTGCCTTTAAGCCTTGCAAGATGTCTAGATTTGTTTTGGCATGAAATCGTTTTTCTCAGTTTATCAAATCATTTCAAAGATTGTTACTCGTGTTTAATAAACAAAAATAAAATGGGTGAGCATTGAAGCATTAAAATTAAAAATAAGACCATTATCGATGGTCTTATTTTCAATTCCAAAACGTGTTTCATCTGTGAGAAGACGATTATTTTAATACATACATATATCGAATGAGTGGTTGGTTGTTTTCATGCGGTTTTTCATAATTATTGTAAACATGTTATTCTGTGGTAGAATGCCACATCCATGTTTTTCTTCCTGAAAAAGATGTGAATATCGCTTTTACAATTTAATCATTTGAAATATCATAATTCAAAATCCCAATTCTAATCCAGATACAATATATTTGTTCAGATTATTCATTTTACCCATCATTCTTAAATATCTTTGATTGTTTAAAAACTACGTTTATTATAAAGTTGATATTTCGCTCCTGGTAAGATATGGACGCTCATTAAATCCAGATCGATAGTTTCCTGTTAGAGATTGCAAATGTATCGTTGTAACCAGTGGTGTAGTGCTAAATTTTGAGGTGCCGATACGCTCGATTTTGCCAATATTTGAATGTGCTAAAGACACATCTGGTGCCTCACATAAAGCCTGGTGGTATCCTTGATTCTGACAGCATTTTTATATTGTCGTGTCATATAGTGTCGATTTCGGGTCATCTGTCTAGACATTTATGAGAAACAAAAAGGTTATTTTGAATGTTGGGTTTCAGTTATTAATTAATATACGTTTCAATGCAACAGCTGGGTTGAGCTATCCTTATCTATCGTAATAAAACCGCGGAACGACAGTGCTTCAAACCATTCGCTGCTGTTCTTATATTCAAAAGCGATGGGTAAAATGAATAATTTGAACAAAAATATTGTGTCTGGATTGGTATTGGGATATTTATTTATGAAATTTCAAATGATTAAATTCTAAAAGCGATATTCACATCATTTGCAGGAAGAAAAACATGGATGTGAGATTCTACCACAGAATAACATGTTTACAATAATAATGAAAAACCGCATGAAAACAACCAACCACTCATTCGATATTAATTAATATACGTTTCAATGCAACAGCTGGGTTGAGATATCCTTATCTATCGTAATAAAACCGGGGAACGACAGTGCTTCAAATCATTCGCTGCTGTTCTGTTGAATCGGTAAGTCTAACTTTATTATGCTTAGCACTTATAGTTCTATGATGTCTTATTTTATTTGTCTATGATGTTTTATTTATTGATAGTCTTATTTTCAACTTTGTTTTTCAAGAGAAATCTAAGAGAAAATCAGACGCAAGATGTTCAGAATGAAGCCGAGGTCCGATTTTGCTGCGAAACGTGTGACATATTTGTATGATGCCATGAAACAAAAAAAGTATCGGGACACCGGTTTTGAAGTTCGAGACAAAACGTATCTTAATTCGAATCAATAAACATTTAAAATCCAAGTTGTTCTGTCAGTTTACTTATACTTTTTCATAATTGCAGATTCTACGCGCACTTGATCGTGCTAACGGCGTGTAGCGAGTTCTTTGGGACTAACGAAGGTCAAGTGGAGGATATCTTTTCAGATTTTGACTTCGAAGTCATCGAAGCAATCCTGAAGTATAGTTATACTGGACAAATAAGTACGAGTTCATAAATATCTAAAACAATCAATTATTTTCGTCTTCAAATGTAAATATAATTTTAGGCATTGACGAAAATCACTTTGAAAAATTAATGGAGCTAGCCAACCGACTCGAAGTGAAAATTCCAAAGCAATTTAAAACAGTCGATCTTTCAAACTGTTTGGAAGTTTTGAAAATATCGGGAGATGACGAATTACTAAAAAAGGCAATGGATTTGGCTCTGGAAAATTTCGAGACGGTAAGTGTTGATTATATAAAAAAATATGTCACTTAAATATTTTTCAATTCCATTTCTGATTTAGCTGCATAAAACTGAAGATTTTCTCAATCTGCCAGCCTACAACGTGACCGAAATCCTAAAATCGGACGATTTGAACGTATCTTCCGAAGAAGACGTATTCAATGCTGTGAAATTGTGGGTAAATCATGACGATGCAAACCGTAAAAATGACTTGGCACAACTGATGGGATCCGTGAGGCTATCCTTGTTTTCGACAAAGGTATTTGAGATTCATTGAATATTAGAGTTTATTGATAAAAATTATTCCAATAATGTGTTACAATTTCAGTTTCTCTACGATGAAGTAATAGCGTTCTGTCTTTCGTGTGCAGAGTGTGTGACCACTATTGAACAAGCAATTATAGACAAGGATGATAAATCTTTCATCCAAAGAGAGACCCCTCGTAGAAAGAAAGAAAAAAAAGAAAAAATAGCACTGGTTGGAGGATTTAAGTTAGATGTGAGTTTTATATCACAAGTATAATATTTTGATTGGATTGTAAATTAATTATTTTATTGCATTACGTGTTTCCAGACGGCAAATACCATCGATATATATGATGGAGCAAAGAAAAGTTGGACTTTATCAAAAAACATTGCAATTAATAAAACATTGTTTGAGTCTGACCTCGTAGAAGATTGGATCGTAATCATCGGCGGATTGAATTCTTCATATAAAACATTGAATTCAGTAACGTTTTCCGGTGTTGTGAAGTACCCGCTTAGAGAAATCGGAATATAACGAATTTATTTGTTTTCAGGTGGAATATATTGATTTGAAAAGCGGTCTGAAACATCCATTGAAGCCGTTGAATCAAGCTCGTCATGGATTCTCAGCAGTGACACTTCGTCGCGATTCATCCACGGATGTCTACGCCATTGGTGGTTTAGAACGTTATCCGAATTTTTTTTCTTCAGTGGAAAGGTGATTAAATTGCAATAATTTCATCAGATCGATTGAAAGAGAAGTTAACGCTTATTGATTTCGATTAGGTGGAATAGCAAAACGGGGGACTGGGAGAACATCGCTCCATTGTTGGTGGGTGTTAATAGTCATATGGCTTCTGTAATCGATCGCAAAATATTTGTAACAGGCGGGCTTACACGTGAACTTAAAACAACGAATAAAGTGCAGATGTATTCAGTGGAGACCAATTCTTGGACTTACCGCGCTCAGATGATTCAGGCAAGACATAATCACTCGGTGAATATTAATTAATTTTATTAACAACTAATAATATAAAACTCTTGAAAATATATAATAATTAACTCGATTTTGCTTCACAATTTTAGAGCGTCGCATTCAATGGGAAACTTTACGTCGCTGGTGGCCAATTTTATACTACTTTTCAAAATCATATTAATTTAGACAGTGTGGAGTATTACGATCCGAATGCAAATGAGTGGACAACATTCGCCAAACTACCGAAATATGTAGACGGAATCAGTCTCTGCTGTTTCCAAAACAAACTACTTAGCATGGGTGAGTTTTTTTATAACTTAATTTGAATTTACATGCCTTTAATGTATAATTAACTTATTGTTTTGATTTTCAGGTGGATGTTATGAAAACTATAAATGCACAGATGATGTTTGGGAATACGACGAGACAACCAAATCTTGGAAAGCTTCATCGACTCTTAGCATAAAGAGAGCTTATTTCACTGCACATGTCATTCCATATGATTCGATTATTTGATCGACTGCAGTTTTTTTTATTTGAAAATAAATGTGGCATAAAATAATCATTAAATGTATTTAAAGTAAACTTTTTGTAATATTTGAATTTTTAACGTATCTAAATGTTTGAATAAATACAGAATATGCAACAACTTGAAATATATTTTATTTTTCTGTGAATATTTAATGTTTATTTTTCAATTAATTAGCTATTAAGCTATGTATTTCTTACATAAATAAATAATATTATCTAAATGAACTCAATAAATAAGAGAGTGGCCAAAAAAAAAAAAACCATGTATATATAATTTTTATTCATTCATGATTATAATTTTTATTTATTTATTTAACGTTTTGGACCATGGTGGCATTAGAGGAAGAACCTAATGCGCTACAATGGCCTACATACTCAAATAAGAAAGGGAGAAAACAAAAAATAAAACAAATAATAGATAGAACAGAAAGCAATAGCAAAAAATAAGATAAAAAAATATTCCAAAAACAAAAATACAGCATTTATAAATAAAACATTTAAGTAATAATTAAAATTAAAATAAATAAAAATACAAAGTAGGGAATGTCTTGCACCTGCAGCCTGTTCCGATAAATAATAACAAGCTACAAATACAAAACATCCCTATGAGGCCCAAATGGAAGAGAGTAGATTAAAATTCCACTCATAAATCACATTCAAATTATGGAAATATTTTTCAGGATAATTACCAGAACCAAGAATAAGCATAAAAATAAACTGTATAGGTTCCGAGATCCCAAAAGAACCCCTATTAAATGATGAAATTCGATTTCAAAGAAATAGCGTTAATTTAGATATAAAATAATCTATGTGTTTTTGCGACTTGCTACATCTACAAATGATTTTTACGACGGTTTCTCAAAAATGTTTACATTTTCTTCTGTTATATCATGTTTTTTATTGAATCGTCAAATTTTCTAGTATTTTTATAATTTTTTTGAGAAATTCTCAATACTTTAATGTCAGTTGCTCTCAAACTTTTTTCTTTAATTTGTTTTTATTCTAAAATCCGATTCCAATTAATGTAACTTCGTAAATACAAATGATTTTATAAATTTCTGTCCGTTTATAAAACTAGTTATTTTCAAAAGGTTTGTAGAATTGTTTTTCACGCTCTCTTCGGCGAACGACTTGGTTGACGGGGTCTGTTGCTTGGAAGTTGCAAAATGACCGAACCCATACAAATAGTATGGAATCACATTTTACCGGGTCACACTCTGCAACATATCGGTCTCTCGAGTAATAAAGTCCGACGACGGTTGATATCGGATGCAACGGTTGGGTCTGGTCGCATGGATTTTATGACCTGAACGACCGACACGATCCTTCAAAATGTATAGTGTTGTATTGGAATGTGCCACAATCAGCGACTCTTGGCTGCAACTCCATATTGAAAAAGCTTGTCAACGCGCGCCGATTCATGCAAATATCGAAATTTATGTAGACGAACGTTGTACCAACGAGAATTATATAATTAAATGGATTCAACACCACACCGTGAGCAATCTACGTTATGCCTCTATTGTATGAATGCTCAATCTATGAGATAATTTCTAAATTAACAATTGCTCAATATATGAGGTAATTGAACTAAAATTTGATTTAGATATTATTTATTGGGTTCGGTGATTACTAGTCAAATGTGAACCGGTCACAGGACAACTGGTCGCTCTTGATCGGTCACACGTGCTCACCCGTCACACTGAAACTTGTCACGAGAAAACTGGTCACATCTGAAAATTGGTCACGAAAAAACTGGTCACACCGAAAAATTAAAAATTGGTCGGATTTTTGGGTGTGACCAGTTTTTTCGTGACGAATTTTCGGGTGTGACCAGTTTTCTCGTGATCAGTTTTAGGGTGTGACCAGTTTTAGTGTGACCGATCTAGAGTGACCGGTAGCCCCGTGACCGGTTCACATTTGACTAGTAATCACCGAACCACCAATGTCATGTTATGTGGTGAAACCCCAATTTTGGAACAACGGGTTTCCAATTTTTTTTTCAATAAAATTATTTTGGAAATATATATGTACATATGTATATACATTTTTTTTTCGTCCAAGGCACTGTTATATGAAAGTTCATTAAATTTTTAATAACAATAACAATTTTAACAATTTTATCCAGTTTCAAATCTATGCACCGGAAGAAAAAAAGATTAGTAATACTCGACTTTTACGCTACCTTTTCGAAATAAAGGAAAAAACACAAGTTCCTTTTTTACGGAATATGATAGGAAAAGTATGTCAACTTCAACTTTCGTTTGAGACATTTCGTTTGAGAATTTATTTAGATCAAAATAGTGCAATCCAACGATTTTATTTATAATGTAATTAGAATAAGGTTAAAATAAACAAAGGAACGATCAATTTGAAAAATAAAAAAGGAGGTTTAAGTATCCGTTTTGGAGTTTAAATAAATTATTACTAAATATAATAAATATGATTCAAACCAAAGTTCAACGTTCAATTCAATATCACCTTTTACATATGTATTTACATATTCAAACATGGATCTGGTTTTTCTTAATTATGTTTATACCTTTTTACCTATGATAAATCATGCTTATATTATGCTTAAAGCAATCAATGGATTTGGACTTGCCAATTTTGCAAGAAGAAGGGAATTTCGAATATATTGAAACCGTTACCACAATAAATTTGCAAACTCTAACAGGAAACGATCAATCTGGATTTAATGAACGTCTATATTTTGCCAGGAGCGAAATATTGAGAAGATCGAGCTACGTTGTGAATCAACTTTATAATAAACGTAGTTTTTAAACAATCAAAGATATTTAAGAGTGATGGGTGAAATGAATAATCGGAACAAAAATATTGTATCTGGATTGGAATTGGGATTTTGAATTATGATAATTCAAATGATTAAATTGTAAAAGCGATATTCACATCTTTTTCAGGAAGAAAAACATGGATGTGAGATTCTACCACAGAATAACATGTTTACAATAATAATGAAAACCGCATGAAAACAACCAACCACTCATTCGATATTAATTAATATACGTTTCAATGCAACAGCTGGGTTGAGATATCCTTATCTATCGTAATAAAACCGGGGAACGACTGTGCTTCAAATCATTCGCTGCTGTTCTGTTGAATCGGTAAGTCTATCTTTATTATGTTTAGCAGTTATAGTTCTATGATGTCTTATTTTCAACATTGTTTTTCAGGAGAAATCTAAGAGAAAATCAGACGCAAGATGTTCAGAATGAAGCCGAGGTCCGATTTTGCTGCGAAACGTGTGGCATATTTGTATGATGCCATGAAACAAAAAAAGTACCGCGACACTGGTTTTGAAGTTCGAGACAAAACGTATCTTAATTCGAATCCAAAAATATTTAAAATCCAAATTTGTCAGTTTACTTATAATTTTTCATAATTGCAGATTCTACGCGCACTTGATCGTGTTAACGGCGTGTAGCGAATTCTTTGGGACAAACGAAGGTCAAGTGGAGGATATTTTTTCAGATTTTAACTTCGAAGTCATTGAAACAATCCTGAAGTATTGTTATACTGGACAAATAAGTACGAGTTCATAAATATCTAAAACAATCAATTATTTTCGTCTTCAAATGTAAATATAATTTTAGGCATTGACGAAAATCACTTTGAAAAATTAATGGAGCTAGCCAACCGACTCGAAGTGAAAATTCCAAAGCAATTTAAAACAGTCGATCTTTCAAACTGTTTGGAAGTTTTCAAAATATCGGGAGATGACGAATTACTAAAAAAGGCAATGGATTTGGCTCTGGAAAATTTCGAAACGGTGAGTGTTGATTATATAAAAAAATATGTCACTTAAATATTTTTCAATTCCATTTCTGATTTAGCTGTACAAAACTGAAGATTTTCTCAATCTGCCAGCCTACAACGTGACCGAAATCTTGAAATCGAACGATTTGAACGTGTCTTCCGAAGAAGACGTATTCAATGCTGTGAAATTGTGGGTTAATCATGACGATGCAAACCGTAAAAATGACTTGGCACAACTGATGGGATCCGTGAGGCTATCCTTGTTTTCGACAAAGGTATTTGAGATTCATTGAATATTAGAGTTTATTGATAAAAATTATTCGAATAATGTGCTACATTTTCAGTTTCTCTACCATGAAGTAATGGCGTTCTGTCTTTCGTGTGCAGAGTGTGTGTCCACTATTAGACAAGCAATTATAGACAAAGATGATAAATCTTCCATCCAAAGAGAGACCCCTCGTGGAAAAAAGGAAAAAATAGCACTGATAGGGGGGACTGATGAAAATGTGGGTTTTATATCACAAGTATAATATTTTGTTTAGATTGCAAACTCATCATTTTATTGCATTACGTGTTTTCAGGAGGCAAATGGCATCGATATATTTGATGGACTAAAGAAAAGTTGGGCTATATACAGAAACATTGGAAATAATAAAAGATTTTTTGCGTCCGTCCTCGTGGGAGATTGGATCCTTAGCATCGGCGGATGGAATTATAGAAATAAAACATTGACTTCAGTAACGTTTTCCGGTGTTGTGAAGTACCTGCTTATAGAAATCGGTATATAACGAATTTATTTGTTTTCAGGTGGAATACATTGATTTGAAAAGCGGTCTGAAACATCCATTGAAGCAGTTGAATCAAGCTCGTTATAACTTCTCAGCAGTGGCACTTCGTCGCGATACGTCCACGGATGTCTACGCCATTGGTGGTCGTGGAGAACAAGATATCGGTTTATCTTCAGTGGAAAGGTGATAAAATTGCAATAATTTCATCAGATCGATTGAAAGAGAAGTTAACGTTTATTGATTTATATTAGGTGGAATAGAAAGACTGGTAATTGGGAGATCATCGCTCCATTGTTGGTGGGTCTTTTTAGTCATAGTGCTTCTGTAATCGATGGCAAAATATTTGTGACAGGCGGGTGTACAACTGGTAGTAAAACTACGAATAAAGTGCAGATGTATTCGGTGGAGACCAATTCTTGGACTTACCGCGCTCAGATGATTCAGGCAAGAGTAGCTCATTCGGTGAATATCAATTAATTTTATTTACAACTATCGCAAATAATATAAAACTCTCCGAAATAAAATTAACTCAATTTTGATTTCATCATTTTAGAGTGTCGCATTCAAGGGGAAAATTTACGTCGCTGGTGGCCGTGTTGAAACTAATTTTCAAAGTCATATTAATTTAGACAGTGTGGAGGATTACGATCCGAATGCAAATGTGTGGACAGCATTCACCAAACTACCGAAACCTGTAGTCGGACTTTGTCTCTGCTGTTTCCAAAACAAACTACTTAGCATGGGTGAGTTTTATTATAACTTAATTTGAATTTACATGCATTAAATGCATAATTAACTTATTGTTTTGATTTACAGGTGGATCTGATGAAAATCTTAAATTAAAAGATGATGTTTGGGAATATGACGAGACAACTAAATCTTGGAAAGCTACAACAAGTCTTAGCAGAGAGAGAGCTTTTTTTTCTGCATTTGTAATTCCATATGATTCGATTATTTGATCGACGGCAGTTTTTTTTTATTTGAAAATAAATGTGGCATAAAATTATCATTAAATGTATTCAAAGTATACTTTTTGTAATATTTGAATTTTTAATGTATGTATCTAAATGTTTCAATAAATACAAAATATGCAACAACTTCTCGAAATATATTTTATTTTTCTGTGAATATTTAATGTTTATTTTTCAATTAATTAGATATTAAGCTTTTTCTTACATAAATAAATCTAATATATAATTTGGAAAGAGACTTTGTAAATATCCTTCGTTCGTTCGTTGGTTCGTTGGTTCGTCGTCCGTAGATCGGTGACGTCATCGAACACGTGATTCGTTTTATATTTTTTTCTATTCATAGGCGCCGATTTAATTTTTTTCGATTCAATGGATTCACCCCCGCGGGGGCGCAAGGGGTGTAGTTCCATGGGGCCCCGAAGGGGGCGCAGCCTTATGGGGCGCAGCCTTATGGAGCTCAGCCACATGGGGCCCCGAAGGGGGCGCAGGGGGGCGCGGCCTCATGGGGCGCAGTCTTATGGGGGTCAGCCGTATGGGGCCCCGAAGGGGGCGCAGGGGGGTGCAGCCTCATGAGGCGCAGTCCCATGGGTCCCCGAAGGGGGCGCATAAATAATATTATCCAAATGAGCTGATCAATAAGAGAGTGGCCAAAATCAAATACATGTATTTCAAATCTTTAAATCATAACTATTAAGATAAAAAATTAATTTACAAAAATTATTTAATTCAATTCAATTCAGGAATTTTTATATTTATTTTTTTGTTAAATAATACGATTGAATAATTGAAAATAAAGAAAAATTCAAACTCATCAAAATATTGTATAATTTTTGAAGAATTTAGCACATTAAAATTATTAGTAGCCATAGTGACGACTTGGAGCTACTCTGCAATGTCACTGGTTGATGTCACTATGGCAAAATTTTAATTAATAACTAAATAACAGTTCGCTGATTATTCCTCACAAAGCGATCTCGCGCAAGTCACTAAAATTTCGATCACGGATCGTCTGGCACCCAAAAAATTTCATTCACCGAGAGCTTCCCACGCGAACTATCATACTAACGAGAATTCGAGTTCCAGATATTCCGTATTCGCAATTTTTATGGTAACGATTGTCGTGCGCGCTATCACAATATGCGAAATAATCCCTTCACCGTTCACCAGCAGCGTGGTCTAGTGTTAAGTGTTGTATTTCAGAATAAATCAGAATTTGTCAATTTTTCTGATTTTAAACGATTCCTGTAAAATTGGCTTTATTATCCAATTTTCTGTTGCGAAAAACCTTGAGTTATTATTACATACCTCTTATACAGTTCACATGGTTTTCGTGTAAGTGGTAATTTTTCATCTCTTAGGTTTCGCCAGATTTTCTCCATAGATGTCTCTATGGATGATTATTGAAATATAAACTATTTCGTATTGTTACATGAAAGTTATTCATCGTTATTTATCGTATTCATACGATATTTGTAGGTAAACGGACTACTAGTCATATGTAAACCAGTCACAGGACAACCGGTCGCGCTAGATCGGTCACATGTGATCACCCGTCATACTAAACTGGTCACGAGAAAACTGGTCACACCCTAAAATTGGTCACGAGAAAACTGATTGACCGATTTTAGGGTGTGACCAGTTTTCTCGTGACCAATTTTAGAGACCAATATCTGACCATAGATGTCAGATATTGTTTTTTTTTTTTATTTTTGATTTTTAAATGCTTTTTATTATTACGAAATTATGTTCACAATACATCTTATATCTATTTTAATAGCCACTGATCTACTGATCATATTCAATTTTACAATTTAATTTAATTTGGTTAGTAATCATAGTATTATATTATTCTAATGTTAATCTACAGTATAATAGGAAAAAGAGCTCAAAAACTTATTTACAATCCTTATAAATATTCATAATACATCTAATACATAATATTAATTAAAGACTCTCTAAAGTCGATGACCTAAAGCAGATTGTGTTTAGGTAATCTGTGTTAATACCTGAAGGGTATAGACATTTTGTTGTAATCACTGAGACTCTTCACAAGTGTGTCAGTATGGTTATTAGTGATTCTGTCTTAGAATCTACTGGTTAGTCTGTTAGTAATGTTGGAATATTATATATTATATTAGTATATATGGGTGTATTATAAATTATTTTTAGGGATTATATATTGTTTAGATTTACATGTATCTATGTAATAAGTATGTGGACCAGGAAGGCGCATTTGGGATTTACCTGTTAAGCCTTCCTGGTATATTTGTATATATGTATGTAAAAAATAAAATTAAAATAACAATGGCCATTTAATTTGTTGCCTTAAACAATAATGAATTATGGGACTGGCTGAAAAGTGTTGCACGCGACGGCTGTCAGATTCAAATTAACGTCAAACGAGTGTTTGTTGTTGTCGTCAACGGCGATGGACGCGGAACAATTATTCCAGTTTATTATATCAAAAAAGCGACATTTGGACGATGAGAAGAAAAAACTCGGCCTCCATCGCCTTCCCGTTGGTTACTTTTGATCTTGGCTTTTAATTTTTATTGCCCCCAACAATCGTCATAATTCATATCAAATTACAACAAATCTACCGCATAACAACAACATACATACATCCATCAAAATTTTACACAGAACGATCAGGAAATACCACGGAAATCACCAATTTCCATCTGTCTGTTGACAGAAGTTTGACAACGTCGAGTGCTTTGCGTCACGGCGACTGTCACTTCCACGTGCGCATCGATCCGTTCGCCGATTCTCAAAATGTGCAACTTTTTACACAACCATTTCAGCTGACACTGTTTCGGTGACATGCAAACCACTAATCAATGATTTTACTATTTCTTTTTATTATTTTTTAACCCACAACCGACTTAAAGGTACCGAATTACAGTAGAGCCTCGATTATCCGGACTAATTGGGTATGAAGGTAGTCCCGATGATCGAAAAAATCACAATTGACAGGGAAAGACCTGTACATTCAGTTTGAATCATTTTTATTTGCCTACATTTCCATATATAATATAATAACATAAGATCAATATTAAATTATTCTTTATTAAGAAATTCAATTATGTATTTTTAAATTCAATTATAGTTAGCTGTTCTTTTTGAAGCTGCCAAATCGCTAATACTTTTCACACAACAATGGACCAGATATTGGCTGATATAAAAATACACTCTTCGACTTCTCCATTACGCTCTGAGCCTCCATCTTCTTTCATTAAAGAATTAGTAAACTTTGTTCTTTTATATCTGAGATCGTTGACGTTTCAACACCATATTTATTTGACAAAAAACGTCCTGAGACATTGATTGTATCTAACTTGCCTTTTAATGATAATACAACACGTTTTCTTTTTCATATTGGTAATATTAAAAATAAATATTTAAATCGCGATCAAATTTTCAAGAAACAAACGTCCTTTGAGTGTTGAATTTTGAAGACTCATTGACTCATTACTCCGTCTTATTTTCAAATTTTTATGTTAAACATTTATAATCATGCTCCGTTTATGTTATATGTGCCACTTTAGTAGACCGCATACTAAAGTGGCACCTTATTAACCAATGAACCATGTATTACAAGTAGGTTCATAAGATATGCGGCCTTGGAAGAGCAGCCAACACCTATGTATTTATTTAAGGGTCAGGTTAGGTTAGGTTAAGTTAGGGTTGGCGCTATTCATTTAAGATTCAGTATTGTTCAGTCTCAGTGAGACCGCATATTAAAGTAAAAACATGAAGGTAGATCGCATACTAAAGTAGATATGCGAAGGTAGACCGCATACTAAAGTGGCACCTTATATGTAAACCAATGAACTATGTATTGCAAGTAGGTTCATAAGAGATACGGCCTTCAAATGGAGCTCAATAAAGCATATATATATATATATATGCTTTATTTTGCAAAATATGCTTAAAGGTCTGACCGCACTATACGGCCGTCGACTGCTGCAGCACGACACAACACGGCAAAGTTGATACAAAAGGCAACTCTGTCGCGTGACGCGCAGTACGTCATATCTCATACAATTTCATACAAACAATATTTGGCCGCACGCTGCCGTTCGTGTCGCAAACGCATAGTGCGGTCAGACCTTAAGAGGGCTAGACACCAGCGCCTCGTCCATACAAACGTATTACACTTCTCCCTTCCTCAATAATGGCACTAGAGAAACTATTTTTGAATATGCTATGGATATCAACCATAGGCATGTTTCTATCGTTTTATTTTTTTGATTAGTTATTTTTTTATAGGAGCTAGGAGCCACCAAACATCTATGAAATCGCGTCGTTTTTACACCCACGAAAAGAGTCCAGCGTGCTAATTTAACGGTCGATTTTTAAAATAATACGAACACACAAACATAGAAAATATCTTTCTCATACTGATGATGAAGTTTTTTTTTTAAATTGGTCCAGTTTCGGTGGAGAAAACTGGAGAATACGAAACCTCGATTTTGTCGATTTAAAATAGGTATTGTCTGGTCGAGGCGCAATTCACTCAATATATGTATATATTATTTATTTATTTATATATATTTTAGCTATCAAGCTAATTTAAAAATACATCTTAATTATTATACTTAACTCTAAAATTTATAATTAACTTATATGTACTGTCCCTCACAGAGGTGTCTCTTCGCACCTCGCAGGAATGCATCCATGTTTTTAGCAGACCTGACGCACTCAGGGAGGGCATTATACATGAGCACACCCCTGTGAAAAACACCCCCAGCCGTCTTATTCTTTCTTACTCTACTTACAACTAGTTTGTCCTTATTTCTAGTATAAAAACTACGTTTATCTCTATTCCTTATTATATAATCATCAAAATACTTAGGTAATAACTTATGATCTAACTTATAAACAAAAGACAATGTACTAATATTTAGACTAATTCTAATACTCATCCATCCTAATTCATCTAACATACTTCCAATACTCTTAAATCTACTCACATTCAAAATACCTCTCATAGCTTTATTCTGTATTTTTTGCATTTTTTCTAAATCTTGGCCACTAAACAAATTAAGCACAGTGGCACAATAAACCACACGTGGCAAGACAATTGAATTAAACACTAAAATTTTACTTTTTTTACTTAAAATATTTCTTAATCTACATAATACACCAACTTTTCTAGCCATTTTTTTTATTATATAGTCAGCGTGCATTTTAAAATTTAGTCCTGAATCTATGTATACACCTAAGTATTTTATATTTTCAACTTTTTCAATTAACTTATCATCAATTCTAATTTCATTCAATATATTTTTATTTTTACCATTCAACCACATCATTTTTGTTTTATTCACATTCAGCTTTAATTTATTTTCACACAACCAGTCATTCACATAATTTATTTATATATTTAAAATCTCAGACATTACATCAACATTCTTTCCAATTATATATATCAATGTATCATCTGCAAACAAATGTATTTTACACTTCTTAATTACCTTAACAATATCGTTTATATATAATATAAATAATAAGGGTCCCAATTTGGACCCTTGCGGCACTCCATGAGGTGTTAAAAATTCAGAAGATAACACCTTATGAATTTTTACTATTTGCTATATATATTGATATATATTGTCGCATTCACTCAATATATATATATCGAAGAAAGGAACGGCAACAAAATTAAGGTTTCGGGTGTCCGGCCCTGTTAATTTTGTTGCATATGGGAGATACCTGTAAATATTTATGGTGGGGTTTCACACTTTGAGGGTTTGTTGGGTGGGTGGGTGGGTGGGTGTCGGGTGGTTGGTCTGCCCTTGAGAATCTCCAGTATTGATCAAACTGGCACTCTCCACGTTAGACGTTCTTGCAATTATGTGTTGCGAGACGTCACGTGTGGGTGTAACCCCGCTCCGGTAGATAAACATTCGCAATTACGTTATGGCATCTCGTCGCAAAATTTAAATTTTATTATACCGTGTCGTTTGCACACTCGACGGTGGATGTTATCAAAAGAGGTTCCGTTTTTTTTTGTTTTTTTTTTGTATATATTCAGATTTACATCTGTTTTGTATGAATTTTTTATTATGGCGATACACCTATTGATTTGCCATAACTTTTGTGTAGTTGGTGTTTATTTTTTCAGTTTGTTGTAATATAACAAGTGTTTTTTGTTTGTTTTAGGAAAAATCTTTTGACGATAAGAATCTTATTTCCGATGAAAATAGTTTATCTTGTCGTGAACTGCCGAGTGATTTTTTTCCGACCGATGAAGAGATTTCAACGAGCGGAAGAGTCGGGGGGGAAATAGTTTCTTATGATGATACAAATGTGAGTGGAAACTTTTTTTTTTTACTTTATCTATAACGTATAGTGATAATAGATTAAGTTTTGTGAACGTGCGAAAAAAAAATAATTCGGAATCGATCACTGATCATGTTTTTTTTTTCATTTTAATGCTCGTTTTAAAAATAAATCGTTTGCACGCATTTTATTAAATGCGCATTTCATAGTATTTGTGTGAATTAAAAAAAAAATTGTATCATTTAAAAATATAAATGGACAATTTATTTTTTATTTTTAAATGCTTTTTATTATTACTAAATTATGTTCACATTACATCTTATATCTATTTTAATAGGTACTGATCTACTGATCATTTTCCATTTTACAATTTTAAATTAATTTTGTTAGTAATCATAGTATTATATTATTATAATGTTAATATGTACAGCGTAATAGGAAAAAGAGCTCAAAAATCTATTTACAATTTTTATAAATGCTCATAACAATTTAAATTTAAAATATATAAAATTTAAAAATAATCTAATATATAATTTCGAAAGAGACTTTGTATGTAAGGTTTGGGTGGGAGAATCAGCGAGTTTAAATTAAATTAAAAAAAAAACAAATTAATATTTAGATAAAATAAAACTATTCAAATTAATTTTATTAAAATGTTGAGTGTTAATTTAGTCAAGTTTAAGCGGTTTATATTACAAATACCGAGCGAAGCCGGGTAAAACCACTAGTTCTTACTACATATATTAAATTGTAATTCGATTTTAAAACAAGAGAACACATAAAATGTTCCTTTAATTAATATAATATTTGAACGCTTAAAAAAATAAAATAAGCAAAAATACTAAAAACCTCTAATAAATAAATAAGAAATAAAAAAAATATTTCATCGTTTGAAAAATTACAAATTCATTGTTTTAATTAGGTCAGCATTTTAATATCATATGTGGGCATTTGATATGTTACTTTCAAAACAGAAACATATATGACAACCTAAAATGAATGAAATGCTCATTCACGCCATATTTAATGCGCAATTGCTTTTATTCTAATGCGCAAATGATTCGTTCTAAGGAGCCAATTTATTTTTTTAAATGCACCGTTAAGTCGCGTAACCCATTTAATTGTCTCATTTAATACTAGGTGGTTAGTCCGTCAATATGACCATCAGTATTCAAAACGTTTTTGAAGTGTTTCCTTTCGAAAATTTTGTAATTTTTCAAAATTTAACACATTTATACATACTACATTGTTACCCATCATCATCATCATCATTCACAGCCATTCGCCATCCATTGCTGGATGAAGTCCTCTCCAACACGCTTCCATTCGTCTCTATTTTGAGCAACTCTCATCCATCGCATTCCACACATTTTTACAAGGCTCTTTTATATTTTATTCTGATTTCATCCACCCATCTCCCCTGTGGTCTTCCTTGCATTCACTCGGGTACCTTTTGAGCACTTCTTTTGTCCATTCTTCTAGCTACGTGACCCACCCATTGCCATTTCAATTTAAAAACTCCCGCAAACGCCGCATTGCATAGCTTGGGACAGATGGTCTCTTTGTCTGATTCTACATATGTTAAATCTATCAGTATTTCAAAAAAAAAAGCTTACCGAAGCTATATATATAGTTCTTATATATGGCAGCCAACAGCCCCACACAGGTTTCCGGCACTCCCTATGTTTGTATGAGCACCTAATATAAGATCTCTCGAACTATCATACTAACGAGAATTCGAGTTCCAGATATTCCGTATTCGCAATTTTTATGGTAACGATTGTCGTGCGCGCTATCACAATATGCGAAATAATCCCTTCACCGTTCACCAGCAGCGTGGTCTAGTGTTAAGTGTTGTATTTCAGAATAAATCAGAATTTGTCAATTTTTCTGATTTTAAACGATTCCTGTAAAATTGGCTTTATTATCCAATTTTCTGTTGCGAAAAACCTTGAGTTATTATTACATACCTCTTATACAGTTCACATGGTTTTCGTGTAAGTGGTAATTTTTCATCTCTTAGGTTTCGCCAGATTTTCTCCATAGATGTCTCTATGGATGATTATTGAAATATAAACTATTTCGTATTGTTACATGAAAGTTATTCATCGTAATTTATCGTATTCATACGATATTTGTAGGTAAACGGACTACTAGTCATATGTAAACCAGTCACAGGACAACCGGTCGCGCTAGATCGGTCACATGTGATCACCCGTCATACTAAACTGGTCACGAGAAAACTGGTCACACCCTAAAATTGGTCACGAGAAAACTGATTGACCGATTTTAGGGTGTGACCAGTTTTCTCGTGACCAATTTTAGAGACCAATATCTGACCATAGATGTCAGATATTGTTTTTTTTTTTTATTTTTGATTTTTAAATGCTTTTTATTATTACGAAATTATGTTCACAATACATCTTATATCTATTTTAATAGCCACTGATCTACTGATCATATTCAATTTTACAATTTAATTTAATTTGGTTAGTAATCATAGTATTATATTATTCTAATGTTAATCTACAGTATAATAGGAAAAAGAGCTCAAAAACTTATTTACAATCCTTATAAATATTCATAATACATCTAATACATAATATTAATTAAAGACTCTCTAAAGTCGATGACCTAAAGCAGATTGTGTTTAGGTAATCTGTGTTAATACCTGAAGGGTATAGACATTTTGTTGTAATCACTGAGACTCTTCACAAGTGTGTCAGTATGGTTATTAGTGATTCTGTCTTAGAATCTACTGGTTAGTCTGTTAGTAATGTTGGAATATTATATATTATATTAGTATATATGGGTGTATTATAAATTATTTTTAGGGATTATATATTGTTTAGATTTACATGTATCTATGTAATAAGTATGTGGACCAGGAAGGCGCATTTGGGATTTACCTGTTAAGCCTTCCTGGTATATTTGTATATATGTATGTAAAAAATAAAATTAAAATAACAATGGCCATTTAATTTGTTGCCTTAAACAATAATGAATTATGGGACTGGCTGAAAAGTGTTGCACGCGACGGCTGTCAGATTCAAATTAACGTCAAACGAGTGTTTGTTGTTGTCGTCAACGGCGATGGACGCGGAACAATTATTCCAGTTTATTATATCAAAAAAGCGACATTTGGACGATGAGAAGAAAAAACTCGGCCTCCATCGCCTTCCCGTTGGTTACTTTTGATCTTGGCTTTTAATTTTTATTGCCCCCAACAATCGTCATAATTCATATCAAATTACAACAAATCTACCGCATAACAACAACATACATACATCCATCAAAATTTTACACAGAACGATCAGGAAATACCACGGAAATCACCAATTTCCATCTGTCTGTTGACAGAAGTTTGACAACGTCGAGTGCTTTGCGTCACGGCGACTGTCACTTCCACGTGCGCATCGATCCGTTCGCCGATTCTCAAAATGTGCAACTTTTTACACAACCATTTCAGCTGACACTGTTTCGGTGACATGCAAACCACTAATCAATGATTTTACTATTTCTTTTTATTATTTTTTAACCCACAACCGACTTAAAGGTACCGAATTACAGTAGAGCCTCGATTATCCGGACTAATTGGGTATGAAGGTAGTCCCGATGATCGAAAAAATCACAATTGACAGGGAAAGACCTGTACATTCAGTTTGAATCATTTTTATTTGCCTACATTTCCATATATAATATAATAACATAAGATCAATATTAAATTATTCTTTATTAAGAAATTCAATTATGTATTTTTAAATTCAATTATAGTTAGCTGTTCTTTTTGAAGCTGCCAAATCGCTAATACTTTTCACACAACAATGGACCAGATATTGGCTGATATAAAAATACACTCTTCGACTTCTCCATTACGCTCTGAGCCTCCATCTTCTTTCATTAAAGAATTAGTAAACTTTGTTCTTTTATATCTGAGATCGTTGACGTTTCAACACCATATTTATTTGACAAAAAACGTCCTGAGACATTGATTGTATCTAACTTGCCTTTTAATGATAATACAACACGTTTTCTTTTTCATATTGGTAATATTAAAAATAAATATTTAAATCGCGATCAAATTTTCAAGAAACAAACGTCCTTTGAGTGTTGAATTTTGAAGACTCATTGACTCATTACTCCGTCTTATTTTCAAATTTTTATGTTAAACATTTATAATCATGCTCCGTTTATGTTATATGTGCCACTTTAGTAGACCGCATACTAAAGTGGCACCTTATTAACCAATGAACCATGTATTACAAGTAGGTTCATAAGATATGCGGCCTTGGAAGAGCAGCCAACACCTATGTATTTATTTAAGGGTCAGGTTAGGTTAGGTTAAGTTAGGGTTGGCGCTATTCATTTAAGATTCAGTATTGTTCAGTCTCAGTGAGACCGCATATTAAAGTAAAAACATGAAGGTAGATCGCATACTAAAGTAGATATGCGAAGGTAGACCGCATACTAAAGTGGCACCTTATATGTAAACCAATGAACTATGTATTGCAAGTAGGTTCATAAGAGATACGGCCTTCAAATGGAGCTCAATAAAGCATATATATATATATATATGCTTTATTTTGCAAAATATGCTTAAAGGTCTGACCGCACTATACGGCCGTCGACTGCTGCAGCACGACACAACACGGCAAAGTTGATACAAAAGGCAACTCTGTCGCGTGACGCGCAGTACGTCATATCTCATACAATTTCATACAAACAATATTTGGCCGCACGCTGCCGTTCGTGTCGCAAACGCATAGTGCGGTCAGACCTTAAGAGGGCTAGACACCAGCGCCTCGTCCATACAAACGTATTACACTTCTCCCTTCCTCAATAATGGCACTAGAGAAACTATTTTTGAATATGCTATGGATATCAACCATAGGCATGTTTCTATCGTTTTATTTTTTTGATTAGTTATTTTTTTATAGGAGCTAGGAGCCACCAAACATCTATGAAATCGCGTCGTTTTTACACCCACGAAAAGAGTCCAGCGTGCTAATTTAACGGTCGATTTTTAAAATAATACGAACACACAAACATAGAAAATATCTTTCTCATACTGATGATGAAGTTTTTTTTTTAAATTGGTCCAGTTTCGGTGGAGAAAACTGGAGAATACGAAACCTCGATTTTGTCGATTTAAAATAGGTATTGTCTGGTCGAGGCGCAATTCACTCAATATATGTATATATTATTTATTTATTTATATATATTTTAGCTATCAAGCTAATTTAAAAATACATCTTAATTATTATACTTAACTCTAAAATTTATAATTAACTTATATGTACTGTCCCTCACAGAGGTGTCTCTTCGCACCTCGCAGGAATGCATCCATGTTTTTAGCAGACCTGACGCACTCAGGGAGGGCATTATACATGAGCACACCCCTGTGAAAAACACCCCCAGCCGTCTTATTCTTTCTTACTCTACTTACAACTAGTTTGTCCTTATTTCTAGTATAAAAACTACGTTTATCTCTATTCCTTATTATATAATCATCAAAATACTTAGGTAATAACTTATGATCTAACTTATAAACAAAAGACAATGTACTAATATTTAGACTAATTCTAATACTCATCCATCCTAATTCATCTAACATACTTCCAATACTCTTAAATCTACTCACATTCAAAATACCTCTCATAGCTTTATTCTGTATTTTTTGCATTTTTTCTAAATCTTGGCCACTAAACAAATTAAGCACAGTGGCACAATAAACCACACGTGGCAAGACAATTGAATTAAACACTAAAATTTTACTTTTTTTACTTAAAATATTTCTTAATCTACATAATACACCAACTTTTCTAGCCATTTTTTTTATTATATAGTCAGCGTGCATTTTAAAATTTAGTCCTGAATCTATGTATACACCTAAGTATTTTATATTTTCAACTTTTTCAATTAACTTATCATCAATTCTAATTTCATTCAATATATTTTTATTTTTACCATTCAACCACATCATTTTTGTTTTATTCACATTCAGCTTTAATTTATTTTCACACAACCAGTCATTCACATAATTTATTTATATATTTAAAATCTCAGACATTACATCAACATTCTTTCCAATTATATATATCAATGTATCATCTGCAAACAAATGTATTTTACACTTCTTAATTACCTTAACAATATCGTTTATATATAATATAAATAATAAGGGTCCCAATTTGGACCCTTGCGGCACTCCATGAGGTGTTAAAAATTCAGAAGATAACACCTTATGAATTTTTACTATTTGCTATATATATTGATATATATTGTCGCATTCACTCAATATATATATATCGAAGAAAGGAACGGCAACAAAATTAAGGTTTCGGGTGTCCGGCCCTGTTAATTTTGTTGCATATGGGAGATACCTGTAAATATTTATGGTGGGGTTTCACACTTTGAGGGTTTGTTGGGTGGGTGGGTGGGTGGGTGTCGGGTGGTTGGTCTGCCCTTGAGAATCTCCAGTATTGATCAAACTGGCACTCTCCACGTTAGACGTTCTTGCAATTATGTGTTGCGAGACGTCACGTGTGGGTGTAACCCCGCTCCGGTAGATAAACATTCGCAATTACGTTATGGCATCTCGTCGCAAAATTTAAATTTTATTATACCGTGTCGTTTGCACACTCGACGGTGGATGTTATCAAAAGAGGTTCCGTTTTTTTTTGTTTTTTTTTTGTATATATTCAGATTTACATCTGTTTTGTATGAATTTTTTATTATGGCGATACACCTATTGATTTGCCATAACTTTTGTGTAGTTGGTGTTTATTTTTTCAGTTTGTTGTAATATAACAAGTGTTTTTTGTTTGTTTTAGGAAAAATCTTTTGACGATAAGAATCTTATTTCCGATGAAAATAGTTTATCTTGTCGTGAACTGCCGAGTGATTTTTTTCCGACCGATGAAGAGATTTCAACGAGCGGAAGAGTCGGGGGGGAAATAGTTTCTTATGATGATACAAATGTGAGTGGAAACTTTTTTTTTTTACTTTATCTATAACGTATAGTGATAATAGATTAAGTTTTGTGAACGTGCGAAAAAAAAATAATTCGGAATCGATCACTGATCATGTTTTTTTTTTCATTTTAATGCTCGTTTTAAAAATAAATCGTTTGCACGCATTTTATTAAATGCGCATTTCATAGTATTTGTGTGAATTAAAAAAAAAATTGTATCATTTAAAAATATAAATGGACAATTTATTTTTTATTTTTAAATGCTTTTTATTATTACTAAATTATGTTCACATTACATCTTATATCTATTTTAATAGGTACTGATCTACTGATCATTTTCCATTTTACAATTTTAAATTAATTTTGTTAGTAATCATAGTATTATATTATTATAATGTTAATATGTACAGCGTAATAGGAAAAAGAGCTCAAAAATCTATTTACAATTTTTATAAATGCTCATAACAATTTAAATTTAAAATATATAAAATTTAAAAATAATCTAATATATAATTTCGAAAGAGACTTTGTATGTAAGGTTTGGGTGGGAGAATCAGCGAGTTTAAATTAAATTAAAAAAAAAACAAATTAATATTTAGATAAAATAAAACTATTCAAATTAATTTTATTAAAATGTTGAGTGTTAATTTAGTCAAGTTTAAGCGGTTTATATTACAAATACCGAGCGAAGCCGGGTAAAACCACTAGTTCTTACTACATATATTAAATTGTAATTCGATTTTAAAACAAGAGAACACATAAAATGTTCCTTTAATTAATATAATATTTGAACGCTTAAAAAAATAAAATAAGCAAAAATACTAAAAACCTCTAATAAATAAATAAGAAATAAAAAAAATATTTCATCGTTTGAAAAATTACAAATTCATTGTTTTAATTAGGTCAGCATTTTAATATCATATGTGGGCATTTGATATGTTACTTTCAAAACAGAAACATATATGACAACCTAAAATGAATGAAATGCTCATTCACGCCATATTTAATGCGCAATTGCTTTTATTCTAATGCGCAAATGATTCGTTCTAAGGAGCCAATTTATTTTTTTAAATGCACCGTTAAGTCGCGTAACCCATTTAATTGTCTCATTTAATACTAGGTGGTTAGTCCGTCAATATGACCATCAGTATTCAAAACGTTTTTGAAGTGTTTCCTTTCGAAAATTTTGTAATTTTTCAAAATTTAACACATTTATACATACTACATTGTTACCCATCATCATCATCATCATTCACAGCCATTCGCCATCCATTGCTGGATGAAGTCCTCTCCAACACGCTTCCATTCGTCTCTATTTTGAGCAACTCTCATCCATCGCATTCCACACATTTTTACAAGGCTCTTTTATATTTTATTCTGATTTCATCCACCCATCTCCCCTGTGGTCTTCCTTGCATTCACTCGGGTACCTTTTGAGCACTTCTTTTGTCCATTCTTCTAGCTACGTGACCCACCCATTGCCATTTCAATTTAAAAACTCCCGCAAACGCCGCATTGCATAGCTTGGGACAGATGGTCTCTTTGTCTGATTCTACATATGTTAAATCTATCAGTATTTCAAAAAAAAAAGCTTACCGAAGCTATATATATAGTTCTTATATATGGCAGCCAACAGCCCCACACAGGTTTCCGGCACTCCCTATGTTTGTATGAGCACCTAATATAAGATATTTCAGATAATTCTCATTAAAGTTAGTTTTTTTTATTATTATTTCCACACTGTGAATGTGGAATATCATCCCCCGTACATATGTAATATCCACAGGTATAAGCATTTTCCTCTTATTTCGTGTATGTATATACAGATTATAACACTGCACTGCAAATGTTCTTATACTCTTCAACTGTAAGTATGTATGTATATATATATTTGTCGTATTGAATCCACTGATCATGAATGTGATATTGATTTTTTTTTTTATTTGGTTTGGCTTTAGAGATGTAGCCGAGCTAAAAATTGCGCAATATGGGTGTGCCTTGCATTTGCTTAAACTGAATAACATTTATAATATAGTGAAATATAACCACATCTATGTATATATGTATATATATATATTTAGAAAATTTGATCCTTTTTTGAAAAGAAGTTACTCGCGGAACGCGTTGAAAATTATAATTTTTGGATGTGTGTCATTTCAATCAGTATTTATTGTTGACACTGAAGTGATTTGAGCCATAATGATAATGACTAATGTGCTTATGATTTAAGAGTCAATAAAGTAGTACATATGTACATATTTTTGCAATTCTTCAAATACTGAATTCATTTGATATAAATGTACCGAACTAATTCATACTGTCATATTTATTTCATTCGAGAATCTTTCCCACGAAAATAACTTTCACACTTATTCAATTCTATTCAATGCTGGACGAAGACCTTTTCAAATACACTTACCACATTATTTCATTCAACTCCACCTGCGATCTGCCGTTCTTCGTCATAAATTCTCCCGAACACCATTCCATATTATATCGTTCAATCTCACAATCTGGTATGTCTATTACCTTCATCTCGCTATCATCGAAAACTGCACATCTTATACACATGCAATTCTTGTCGTTTGAATGTTACATATTATACACATGTATTATACATGGCTCGGAAACTGCCTTACAGAGATATACATACGTACATACGTATCGAGCTCGTTTGCCACTAATCGAGCATAGAATACTTTGCTTCCTCTCATTGTCTGGAAGATCTACATAATATGCACATACACACTTACATATAAACGTAAAACGATACCCACTTAGTGTAATGAAACGTGGCGACGTGCAAATATGTATTTCGCCCCGATAAATCCGGAGCCGAGCCCCACCCACCAATTTAAACTAATGTACTGCAGTCATTTTAGTGGGCTTGGCTTCTGCTCTTTATATTTATAATACGTACATATATATATTTTCATTACATTATACTATTTTTAGCTTATTCTCTTTTTTTTTTTCATTTTTAAATGCTTTTTATTACTACTAAATTATGTTCACAATACATTTTATATCTATTTGAATAGCTACTGATCTACTGATCATTTTCTATTTTACAATTTTCATTTAATTTTGTTAGTAATCGTAGTATTATATTATTCTAATGTTAATGTACAGCATAATAGTTAAAAAAAAGAGCTCAAAAACCTAGTTACAATCCTTATAAATGCTCATAATACATCTAATACATAATATTAATTAAAGACTCTCTAACGTCGATGATCTAAAGCAGATTGTGTTTATGTAATCTGTGTTTATTTATACCTGAAGGTTATAGACATTTTGATGTAATCATCGAGACTCTTCACAAGTGTGTTAGTATGGTTATTAGTGATTCTGTCATAGAATCTTCTGGTTAGTTTGTTAGTAATGTCTGTAACAAACGGAATATTATATATGGCATGCAGTTTTTTCAAGTTAGTATATATGGGTGTATTATAAATTATTTTTAGTGATTTCTTTTGTATTATTTGGAGCTCGGAAAGGTTAGTATTCGAGGCGTTATTCCATACACGTGAAGCATAGGTTAATATAATGGTAATATGAGCGTGCGATATAATTTAATTTAATTTTGAGTTAATAAAATATTGGGTATATTGAGGATATACCCCGCATCGCCTTGCATTTCGCTGCCTCGATGTGAGGTGATTTAGCTCAATCTTGTAAGTGTAACTCGTCGATGTGTATTTATCAATTTCATATTAAATATATTTGCTGTAAATATAACAAATTTTGTATTCAATTGATTTTGTAAGAGTTTTTTATATACTGTATCGAACTCAAGTTTACATTTCATTGCATGACCGATGGTAAATTATTCACGGGTTTATTGAAGCGTGTGACAGCTAGTCAATGAACTTGCTAATATTTTATTGTAGTTCTTTGACTTCTTGTGTGGAGCTTGGTTTCTAATTCGGAACGAATTTGAGAAGTACTTTCATTAAAAAAAAAAAAATGAATGAACGATAAACGATGCGATGTTTGCAACGTAATTATATATCACACGAAGTCAAACTGTTTGATTTACATACATACATACATACATGAGATGCTGAAAAAGATTGTCTTTTATGGTTTTTGATGTGTTCATCTTTCAACAAATTGACATATATTTTAGCGATGTGTAAAAGAAAGCAACGCAATTTGTGTAACAAAAATATTTATGAATTCTATTGGATAAAATTTGGTCTACATTCGTATAGTGAATATTTTACGCTTTGTAGTCATACTAATTACATGATCGCCATACATATATACTGCGTTCCCAATCGCCTGCCAACTGTTGTGGGCATTTGTTGTTTGGCGTAATAAAAAAGAAGAAAATATGTCCGCTTATTTACTACATACATACATACATATGTACATTCAGTCTCATATCTCATGTGAAAATGTGAATTATATTGTACTAGTTGTTTCACCCGGCTTCGCTCAATATTTGTAATCTAAACAGCTTAAAGATGGCGAACCTAATAGTAAATATTCATTTTTTGTTTTATTAAATTTATTCGAATCGAAAAAAAAAATCGACCAATCGAATCGTCGTCGTAGAAACTTTGACTTGTTTTCGATGTTCCCAACCAAAAATACTTACATACTTACATACAAAGTCTCTTTTAAACTATGCTACTATTTTACATACATACATATATACATATTGTGGTTTTTTAAAGATAGATTAATAATGTGCGGTTAATCTGGTTTAACCGCATAACAGAATATAGGGTGACCGTGAAAAAGTCGAAAATGTTCGTTTACCATGCAAACATATGAAAAACGGATAGTATATATATCAGTGGCGTGCGGTAAAACTCTCTTCCCCCCCCCCCCCGTCGTACATTCTCACTTAATTTGCGCGAACAGGATACAACAGGAACAAGAGGAACAGGCTTTTCCTCCCGTATCCTGCGTGCGCACATTAAACAAGGCTGTATGACAAAATTAGATAATTTCACCGCATGCCACTAATATATACATACATATGTATTACTGTTTACCATGCACCCTTTTTTTTTTGATCTTTCGACTTAAGATCTTTCGATTTTCGATCTTTGCCTTCAGATATTTGATTTTTCGACCTTTTCACTTTCGGTCCCGTGAGGTAGACCCCAGAATATAGTCTACTAATAAATACGAGAATACAGTCTAATACGAGAATATGTACAGTCTTTCATACCGTATTAATTGGGGGGGGGGGAGGGTGGCCTCATGTAGAGGGCTTAGTAGGTTGATTTTATTGACTTTTAATAATTTATTTATATATTTATACAGGTAAACACCCATTTTTATTAACACGACATCTATTGTCAACATTGTACATTCAAGTATTATTCAAGGCCAATTACAATTATTGACAATCAAACATTACAATCATCATAGCGACATCTATAGGTAAATTTTTGCAGCATTTTACATAATCACTATGCTACTTCAGCCAGCAGTACATACATATATAGTGGTTTCATTAATGCCAACCACTGAGAGGTTCCCGAGTTCGAGCTCTGGCCTGACATCGATTGATTGAAAATAATTTATTCGCAAGTATTTCTGTAGTGCTGCTGGTCAGACTTTGATATTTGCGATTTGTTTGTCAATTTATCTTATTTTATTGTTGAAATGGAAAAACCATCCTGCCCACTGGTGGTCGGATAAACGCAGTCAAGACTCTCGAGACATCCAAACTTTCAAAGATGCTCAAGAAGAAATAACGCAATAGAATTTACTAGTCGAATGACCAACTTATAGTTGAAGTGTATTTTCAGTTGTAATATATTTTGACCGGTTGGAATGTAATTCGCCATATGAATCAACTTGGGTCAGACCAACTAGTCGAAATACATTACAACTGAAAATACACTTCAACTATAACGGTAATTGGTACCAGGCTAGATGGAATATATTCCAACTAGTCAAAATGTATTACAACTGTAAGATACACTTCAACTGTAACATATCGATCATTGCTTTAGCCTCGTTTCAATGTCGGACGATTGCGAACGCACTCGATCGCAACAGATGTATAAAAAAAAAAGTATTTGATTTTACTCATTTCACATTGGCATATGAAAAGAGAATAGTAAATGTAGTATAATTCAGTGCTTTACCAACTGTTGTCAGAGTTGGATGTTTTCGGTGTTAAAATTTGAGCTCAAACGTTAAACGACCTGACAAGTATGTAATTAAATCGTCGCATCATTACTTATTTATGTACATGTGTTTAATATGTACGCACATAATTAGTATAATATTTACACACGTACATACTATCTAATTGCATAAAATTCGCATTGTTCCAGATCAACGGGGACTATTGTGATAGCAGTGCCTTAAGTGTCCGGAAAATTCCGAATTCTCCGGATCGTGATGATAATCTGGGATGTGCGTCGAAAGCGAACGAGTTCGAGCTGCCCGTCGACGTTTCCAAGATATTGAGGGTACGGAGTGCATTCTGACCTCGGCGTTTGATTCAATTCATTCAAATTCGAGATCTATTCTATTTATGGACGCTGATTCGGTGTCGTGTAATAATTGCCTTGTGGGGTCGCGTCAAGTGACCCAATTTAAAATTGCAACTGTTCGTATATGTGTGTGTGTGTGTGTGTGTGTTTTGTTTATGTGCGTTTTGCATTCGTAGAAGTATTCCTGTCCGGATATCGGCATGCTGCGTACCGGAGAATATTCGCCAAACAATCCGGAGCTGGCCGGAGACGGACGCACGCAACGCGGCGGAGATGTCTTCCTCGGCTTTGGATTGTACGAGGAAAAGAGGAAGAAGCTTCTTCAGAGGCGACAAATTGAATATAGGGAATATTTAGCTAAGGTACATACACATAACATATATAATATGGGTTTGGTGCAAACGATCGACAAGCGCCAGACAGACTGAACCACAGATTAACTGGATGGCTGCTTTGAACGCAATTCTCGACTTCACGAATGATAGATTGCACATCAGATGACGAGTAACCTTTCGATGTGCACAGATGCAATTATTAAAATTGAGTTGGATCTTTCTGGCGAGTTTAATGAGGCAAAATTCGGAACTAAAGTATAGGAAGCACAGAACGTATACAGGGTAGGTGTATGTCGGGGCTTCGGGTAGATTTCCCTTAGTGTAAGTGCGAGCAGTGCGCACGCATAAGGTATCGTTAATCTGTGGTTCAGTCTGACTGGCGCTTGTCGATCGTTTGCACCGCATCGATATAATATATTTGAAATTGCAACTGACGTTGTTGAAATGTTTGAGTTGTTTCTGCGTTGTTGAAAGTTTTAAAATATTATTGAGCAGCAGACGGAGTGTTCATTATGTAAAATGTGGAACGTTGCTGACTTGTGTTACAATTCTGGTTCCTATCGGATCCTGAAACGAGACATGGTGGTGATAAATGTTTCAAAGAATCAAATATACGATGATTGTACGTACATATTTGTATATTTTCTTTGCAGTAAGAGTAGGTAGAAGAATTGAAGCTGCAATTCGGTTATTGGCTGAATGGTCACTCGGCTGAAGGACGCTTGGCCGAACGGACATTAGATATTTGGCTGAATGAAATTTCTAATTGTTTAAATTTATCAAATTTGACTGCAAGGTCGAGGTGATTTCTTAACAATGTATGTTTTCAGTGAGCTTTGAGCGATTTCTATACACAATCTACTGTTGCGTAGGGGCGGGTGGAGGATCCAAGTAAAAGGCCAAAGTCGTGTCACAGCATTTATTGGTTAGATTGAGGAGATACACGCACCGCCAGTGCTCCGTCCAGAATGTCTCAGTACCTCATTATAGAGGGACAGGTCGCTCACAGGGCATCTTCGACGTCCGGTTACTTCCCCATTGTTTAGGCATGTGCCCGGATATGTATTCCCACGGTATCGGTCACTTCCGAGAAGGGATCGGGTGCCGCTTACTACGCCAATTCGGTGGCCATTGTTTAGCCTACTTGCACTTAGTCTGGAGATAATCCTTGAAACCAATTATAACGGTCACACAGTCTCTCTGGGATGCCACTCGGCCTAATCCGATTGCACTTACTCGGCGGTGTACGTAACACTACCAAATGTCCAAGCGTCCGTCGGCCTAATGTCTGTTGGCCCAATCAAGTGTCCATTCGCCCAAAGGTCCGCGCACGTTCAATTCGTATAAATAGGATTCTAGTGGGTTAAGTTCAGTGGTGGCTCATGGAATTTATAGTGGAGGGGCTGCATAGATTGATCGCGTTGTAGAAGTGTGCGTTGACCACATCGGTGACCGAATTCAAACAAAAATAGCATTTATATGTACTATACTGGGAGGGCTGCAGCCAATATGAACGACGAAACTAGTATGCATATGTACTATACTGGGAGGCTGTAGCCATGCAGTCCATGTGGACGAGCCGCCACTGGTTAAATTACTTTAATTTTATTTCATTTACATTCATATATACCAGGAAGGCCTATCAGGTAAACCCCAATGTGACTTCATGGTCAATAACGAACATTGCAGGATTTTTATTACATAAATCGTTGAAAAACTCGATATTAACTATTAATTATTTAATTAGTCCATCTGTATGGCAGTATGAGATGAACCTGTCATATGTATGTCTTATGACAGTTTCATCTTGTTTTAGATGCTTGCCCGATTAATTGTTTGTCAATTTTTATGCTTGCCCGATAAGAGAATTGAAGAAAGGCGTTTTATTACTACATTACATTGCTATTTTTTCTAACGGAATCTTTTTTATTTATTTATACCAGGAAGGCCTAACAGGTAACCCCAATGCGCCTCCTTGGCCAGAAACATTGTACATTTGATACAAGTACTATTATACCTATACAAAATAAATACATACATATCAATTACATCGATAGAGACATCTATGTAAATTAGCAGTATTTTATACAATTCCGCGAAATCCGAGATTGTTGAAAACTTGAGATTTGGGAGAAAATGGGTGAGGTTGCCAATTTGTTGGAACCGTTTCGAATTTCTTTGCTACAAATGATTGTAAACCAGCCGGCTGCTTGCTCATTTCGATCATCGATTGAATTTTAACCGTTTGAATTTCAGCATGTACGAAAGACGAGATATTCATGGGGTTGCGCAGATGACATTTCGATGTACATTGATGATTGGCAATTCTTAAAATTGAGTTGGATCTCTCTGGCAAGTTTAAAATGGCAAAAGCCGAGACAAAAGTATGAAATGAGTATGGTTTGCAATCGTTTGTAGCGCAGGGGTTTTATGCATGTCCAGGACGATTACTGTGAAAAAAAAACGGGAAAAAACGGGAATGACTGTCATTGCAACGCAATAATTTCAAATGTGTTCGCTGCCTGCGTTTTTCCGACAAATGGGAACGTGAACGGGAATTGCATTCGTTATTGTGGCATTGCAACGCATGCCGGGTTCAGCTAGTCTTAAATAATTACTATCTTAAATAATTAATTAATTATTATCTTAAATAACACTGAGCAACAAAAAATCACGTGTTTGAGTTACCAGAGCGGAGACTAACCAATCTTTAACAAGTTTCACCCACTGAATTCGATTTTATCCCGTTTTATCCCGTTCGAGTTAGTATGTTTAGATAAAAAAAAAAATATATTGAGATAGAAAACCAATCCTTAATGAATATGGTGAAATAAAAAACTGGCCAAATAAACGCAACATAACGCGGAGAAAACATCCGTAAAAAAATATATATATTTTTTGGACTTTTAAAATTCGCTAGACAATTAATTATAAGTATTTTAAAACAATAAAAAATCATAATCAATCAACTATTGATTCTAATACTCACTTTGAGCACAACAATACTAGATTTTGAGTTAAAGACCGCAAAAGCCAAAAAACTGTAAAAATCGCGCAGTTTTATTAAACGATCACTTACCAACAAAAATCATTATCATATTCGAATTCAGTGGGTCAAACTTAGTAAAGATTGGTTAGTTTCCGCTCTGGTAATTTTTTTTGTCGCTCACTGTAATTACTCATGTTAACTTTTGCGTTTTAACATTTTCACCATCTATTATTTTTCAGCAAAATGAAATCAATACTTTGAAGAAACAACAAAAGCACAACAGACTACCAGCCGGCAGACATTTATTTCTCGAAGAGGAGAAGAAAATCCTGTCCGAGAATAGTTACGAACAAGACGACTGGAATAAAATTAACAATAACTACAATTTGAAACCTAGGAGACCTTCGTCCGTTGCCGTCCAAACCGATCCCGAAGAATTCGCCTTGGTAATTTCAATACATATAATTTCCATACGTAACACACTATTGTGCATACATTTTCACTGTGATAATGGAATAATTAACGTTTCGGCCGTACATATTCGAATCAGATGGTGTCCGATAGGAAGTTGAACAATGCAATGATCACCCAGGCGGAGAGAGAATTGTCGCCGAGGCCTTCAATCAACGACAACCTGCCGCCTGCCGATTGGAGGATGCACGTCGAAAAAGTCAACATCGGCACGCAAAACAACCTGATAGTCCCGCCGTCTCTCACCAACAAAAAATACATGACTGACGCGGACAACGCGGCCATAGAATACAACGGCGAGTATTACGATCCCTTCAACGGTAACATATTTTATTTGATTGAATTCATTCGAGCGCGCTTTTGCAATCAATTTTATCCACACAATCGTTGAATTGCCGTTTCAGATATGAGTAGTAATATATTTCGAAAGGACAGTCCGCGGGCAAAGCTGCTGCAGGATTTGCGTCACACGTACATGCCGTCTTTGTTCGATTCCGATGCCATCAAGCAGCGTAATCAGAAAGTTGAAGAAGTGTGTTTTCGCCTCGAGTTGTTTATTTGAAGTGTCGGGGAGTGGGAATTGAATTTGCCGTTGTTTTTTCCAGGACGCCGCTGCGAAGAGGACGGCGTATCAGTTCGAATTGAAGAAGCAGATCGAAGAGCAACAAAAGCTCAGGGAGGAGAGAAAAGTGCGCGAAAAGTGGGTTTGATTTGATGTTTTTTATTTTATTTAGCTTGTGACATTGAATGATACTTTTGTCTGTAGGATGCTCGAAGAAGCGGAAACCCGTCGATTGGAAGAGCAACTAAAGTTGCTGAAGTTGTCGCAAGAAAACGAAATTCAAAAGCAGAATGAAATAGCGATTAAGGTATTCGTTTTACAATGAGAACTGTTACAAATCTAATATGTAATTTAAAAAGAGACTTTGTATTGTATGTTTGTTTGGTTCGTAAAATTGGTGACGTTCAATTTAATAAAAAAACAAATGAATATTCAAACATAGGTGCTACTTTAGTATGCGGTCTACCTTAGCATGCGATCTACGTTTGAATCGCAGTCGACTATTTTTTTTTATTTGTATCGTAGCAACGTAGACCTGTTTGTTATAATTTTTGTTTTTTTCTGCCGCCCCATAATGTTGTCGAAGCATTTATATCAAAATATCGTCAGCAGCGAAGAAAATACCGACCCTAACAACCTAATTTTAAATGAATAGGGCCAACCCTAACTTAACCTAACCTAACCGGATTCATAAATAAATAGATGTTTTATTTCATCAATATTTTCACAAAAAAACCATACAAACTTAGCAGCCAAAACCTATTTATTTAAGGGTCTGGTTAGGTTAGGTTAAGTTAGGTTTGGCCCTATCCATTTAAGATTAGGTTGTTAGGGTCGGTATTATTCAGTCTCAGTGTCACACGAGCGAGCACTGAGACAGTGAGACCGCATATTAAAGTAAAAACGTGAAGGTAGATCGCATACTAAAGTAGATATGTGAAGGTAGACCGCATACTAAAGTGGCACCCAAATAAATTTAATCAAATGTTTACTATTAGATTAGCCATGTTTAAGCGGTTTATATTACAAATACTGAGCGAAGCCGGGTAAAACCACTAGTATTATATTTAAAATAGACAATGAATGAGTGTACATATTTGGTTTATATATTTTTTGAGACGTTGATTATTGAACTTTCTAGTCCTATGGTTACTGTCATTTTAAGCGTTTTCGCTCGTGGTCCAACCCACAATTTAAATATCGACTTTTAACATGAATCGGTTTGTGCTAGAAATATAATTTGAATATATATATATGTAGGTACATATATAATGTGCTATTTATATTTATATAATCTTTCATTTAAAGATTTGTTTATAATAATGGTTATCATTGTGATTAGAAAGTAGACTCAAAGACTCGAATCAAGCGGGTGAAAGTAACGACGTACAATACGTACTTCAAAAACCATTAATGAGTGCACAAAATGCACTACATATTTACGTTATTAATTTGTAATTAAGCGTTGTTGAATAATTTGTCGCAGATGCGAAACGATGCCAACGAATTCGAACGACGTCGTCAGCAACTTCAGAGCGACATTGAGACCGAGAAGAGAAATCTGCGCAACGTGAAAATGAAAAGTGTTCCCGAACCAGCGGCCAAAATGACGAGATCGAATCCAAACAGTCGAACGAGTGAACCGGTTCGCGAACAGCCCAGTTCTACAAAATCCAGTCTGCCCTTCCATTACGCACCACCGCCGAGACACAACCCGGAGCCTGACACCGACCTGCTCAGCTACAACGTGAGGAGAAACAACCCGTACGTGGGTCAAGACCTGCCCAGACCGAAGCTGGCCTACTCCACCAACATCGCAGACAGCTCGATGTTCGCACAGTCGATACCGGTCAAGAATTACAACGCCGAACCGAAAGCCGAAAGCACCGCCGTGAGACCTCTCAAGTTCCGAGACGGCAGCAGCACTTATTCGGAGAGTGTGTACAATTCTAAGAAGCCGAACTACGAGCCGGCGTTTCTGAGCAAACGGTTGACGGACATGATCGAGATAAATCCGACGAAGAGACGAGGAGACCACGAGTACCGCGGGAAGTTCGACGATTCGCTGCCGATCCCGGTGCTCAGGGAGCCCGAGAAGAAGAAGGATAAAGTGTCGAAACAGCACGCGGATCAGAGCAGCGACGCTATGATAAATCTGGAGCATAAGTGGAAGGTGCCGGCCGTTCAGAAGAATATTCTCAAGAATAATTTCACCGACGAGGGCAAGCAGGAGAATATTCTGACGCAGCTCGGTTCGATTCGCCGACAGCTGCAGCTGGAGCAGCTCAAGCTGGACCAGTCGCAGATTTTCAACAAGCAGAAACTAGTAAAGTGAAACTATGTATTTACTCCAAATAATATGTGCCTCAGCTCCCGTCTACGTAGCGGAAACAAATCTGCTGAATGATCATGTGATATTTACTTGCAAAAATTACTGGTGATACTAATATATAGATTTTTTTATTATTTTTATGTATAAATAAATATTGAAGGTTATGTAAGAGAAACTCTTTTGTTTTTTTTTTGTTTTTTTCTTTGACTGAAAAGATCAATGACTCGATATAGTAATTTTTTAAAATTATAATTTAAATATACATAACTGACATTCTATGATCTGTATTTAATGTACCGTTTCATTGATAGCGAAACGGTAAATTGCCAAAGATTTTTCTCGTCCTTTATTATGTAAGTTGTTTGCGCACATAAATTCAATATTATTTTCCTCTTAGTATTGTACGTTTCGATGTTTTAATATTGTATTTTATATATTGAAATGATACCAATTAGTTATAGATGTCATATTTAATACGAACGAAGCGTCGTATATGTATATGCATACGTATGCCTTATTTGAATATATTAATGGACGATTATATTTAAAAAATATATATAGCACACGTTGAGCTTATTAAATACGTATATATAATTTTATATTGTTGGACGCTAGACGTAACAGACGCGTGTTATCGTCCAATTTTTGTGATTTTCTTGAGAATGGGATTGATATTTACATACATATGTATATGGTATATGAGCTTGGTAGTGATTTGTTTAAATACTACGTATCATTCATTATAAAATGAAGTTGTTGCACAATTAGCCGTATTGAAAATGTAATAGATTTGAAATGTTGATAAATGCACGACAGAAGTTGTATACAATTTGCCTTATATATTTTTTAAATGTAAAATAATATTTTTTTATGACTAAGTAAATGCACGAAATATATAAATTGCATTTTTGTTGGTGCTTCGGACATTGTATCGTCAAAAATTTATCGTATTAGCTTTAAATTATTCGAAAATTTAACAATTTATATGTTTATTAATATTACTACTTACTACTACTACTACTACTTTTCATGCACAGGATTGATTTAATTTTTTTTTCAGACCGGTTTTGAAAGTATGTTTATTACATGCGAATCAAATATTTTATATGACAAAACTACATTATAGTTTTAATATTGCATAAAAATCGTGTAATAACATTGACAATAGATATTTTTATATAATTTCATTTAATAAAAAATGATATATCAATGACTTGTATAAATGTATATATGCCATTTTTATCAGTGCTATAATACTTATTACAAAAAAAAAAGCAATTGTAAACCAAAAAATACTAATGAAAATAAAATTATAAAATTTTACAATAAAAACTATTTGCAAAATTGTTTTATATATTTTTGACTATTCCTTGTTTTTATTCATATATGAATTTGTGTGTAGGATTCTATTACGTGGGATATATGTATGTTAGGGATGATGGTATGAGACTCATCCGTTTATTTCAGGCTTATACAAAGTTTCCTGATACAGATTGGTCGTGCATTCATTCGACCTAAACGGTTCGGTGATTACACTGTTCGACACGAAAAATGGTTCAGAGACGAGATATGACTTTTCTTATAGATCTATGTCCAGTGAACACGAATCTGGTAATAAAAACATTTAATTGGCTCGAGATTCGGATATATTCCATTTAGAAAAATCATATTTCGACTATTCTTGTGAATTCGTTTATTTTATCGAGGTAAGCCAGTTATCAATAGAATTTTTGAAGATTCGTCGAAATATGATTTTTCTAAGTGGAATTTTATTTAATTCTCATATAAAGACAATTTAATATATTATCCCTATTAATTCAATTCAGATTCGTGTAAATACGAGTAAATACTAGTACGAGCTTTTAGCTCGCAATTTCACCGATTTAAAATTCAGCACACTTCCAATTAACCCTTTTAAATGAAAAAAAAAATAGTGTGCCTAGAACACTATCCTAATAAACATGTTTCAATAGAAAATTCTCAATATAAAATAGTATTAACAGTGGGAAAAAATCCTAAGTGAAAATACGTACTTTTGACTTTTGATTTGAATTGGACGACTACTTAGAGAGATTTGAAAGCTGAAAAGTACTACAAATGAAAGATAAAATATCCGACTATAGATTCCAATATTCATTTTGAACAGGAAATTGACAGATTTTGAGACATCGACTGAACAACACCAAGATATAGAAAAATCTGAACAACACCAAGATATAAAAAACACATATATCTTCGAATCTCGAGTCAATCAACACTTATTACCAGATTCGTGTTTACTGGGCATAGATCTATAAGAAAAGTCATATCTCGTTTCTGAACCAAAAAAAAGTCGTCATTTGTCGAACGGTGTTATTGGTCACAAAGCGCTCGCCCAAAAGTCACTAAAACCTCTATAACGGAACATCTAGCAGCCGAAAAGTTGATGTCTACCACGCACATACTTATTTGGGACTTAAAGTCCCAACTGTTCCAGCAACAACGGGCATGACGTATGACCTCGCAGTAGTTGGAGAACGAAACGAATTAATGTGAAATTTCTCCGAAGTTCAAGGGAATTATACCCAAGCATGCCCAAAAGGAAAGGAGTAGGGTAGAGATATGGGTAGTACCCAAACTCTTTCTTATAGAGAAAACGAAGAAATGCTTTTTGCACTTTTTCGATCACAAGCGAGTAATTTGCTACATGTGGATTCCCCACAATCGCATTATACTCTAGCTTACTTCTAACAAGCGAGTTGAAAAGCAAGCGAGAAGACAAGGGGTTGGAGAATAACCGAGCAATGTTCAAATCGGTCTTCATTATAAAATTATCAGCACAATTGATCGGTACATACATACTATACTCAGGTACATGTAAATATGCGATAAATGTCTAAGACTCATGCATATGTGTATTTCCAATATCGGTCATTATCTCGATTGATAAATTGTGGGCGTATCGAATGACAATGTGGACTTAGTTGATGTACTATAGGATGTAATCGTTTGTTACTATGCAGTTAAAATTTTAGATTAAAATGATATCACTATCACCGAACACGCCTTCTGCTCGTGCCAAAATGGTTTTCATTATTTTCCCCGCTTAAGATTGAGATAATCTGAGATAGTGACATGGAAATGATATGAAAATAATGAAAACATCTTTCAATAAAAATTGAGTACAATATTATGTTCGATTGCTCGTGCTGTTAGATGTATACAGATCGAAACTTTATCATGGAATCTTTTGTTTGATTGTATCCTCTCGGACAATGGATGCTGCAATTGTTAAACAAATGAATGACAGATCATTTATTTATTTATTTATTTAAAGTTTGGACCATTGTAGCATTACAGGAGTTCCTATTGCGCCACCTATGGTCAAAAATATAACAGAAAAGAAATAAAATATAACTAAAGAATGTACACAAACAACACATTTAACACAACCATTAAAAAATAAGCTATATAATAGCGGATAATAATAATAATAATTACAAATTATAAACAAACAACAAAGAAGGAAGGTCTTATAAAAGAAAAAAGAGAAAGAAAAATAAATATAAATATATGTGTAGGGTTGGAATTGAACGAAAGACTGATGTATGGGCTATGGCTATAGAAAGGGTATGTTACGACTGATTGTGAGAAGGGGATGAAAAGAGGCAGGGATGTAACGGTTAGTCGTAGTTGGACCTGTGCTCCGCGGGGTTGGTTGCTAAGCCTCCACACGTATCATCTTAATAAACAACACGATTGAAAATGCACGTGTTTGGTCTTCACCTCAACCGTCACATCCCAACTGTGGTCCTGAACAGCGTCATCTATCAGGATTCTCTACCACATATAATATGTATGGTAAACGGACTACTAGTCATATGTGAACCAGTCACAGGAAAACTGGTCGCTCTAGATCGGTCACACGTGATCACCCGTCACACTAAAACTGGTCACACTCTAAAACTGGCCACACCCTAAAATCGGTCAACCATGTTATGTTATATTTTATATTTGATATTTTTACGTAATCTGTTATTATAATTGCTATTGTTTTTCATAATTATGTATAAATGTATATACATATGGGTTCGGTGATAACTAGCCAAATGTGAACCGGTCACAGGACAACCGGTCGCTCTAGATCGGTCACACGTGATCACCCGTCACACTAAAACTGGTCACACCCTAAAACTGGTCACGAGAAAACTAGTCACACCCCAAAATCGGTCACGAGAAAACTGGTTGACCGATTTTAGGGTGTAAAGAGTAAATCAAAATTCCACTCATAAATCACAATCAATCATGAAATCAACGATGAGCGCAGACTACCAGACAAATAGCTTAGAATAATATCCGACAATTTACGCTCTACACCAAGGTGGAAAATATCACATTCAGACTCAGCAGCAACGATTTCATTAAGAAGTCGAATAGCTCTTGGAATAGGAGCCATTTGAAAAATCATGTAGCAAGTTGTCACTTAATTATTGACTTAAATCTAGCTGGAACTTAAAGCTTTTTTTATTAGGTTGTTAATTTGCTGATTGTAGACAAAACAAAAAAAGAAACCTAAACTCGTTTGCTCAATGCTGATCGTCATGGTCATAAATGTCACCTTGAATTTTATAGACGATCCCCCTCCACTCCTTCAGGTTCTGTGCCAAGTTAAAGGCAGCGTTAAGAGGGCTGGACACCAGCGCCTTGTCCACACAAACGTACTATACTTCTCCCTTCCTCAATTATGGCACCAGAGAAATTATTTTTTTAATATGCTATGGATATCCACCATTGGGGTGCATCTATCGTTTTATTTTTTTGATTAATTATTTTTTATAGGAGCTAGGAGCCGCCAAACATCTATAAAATCGCCTCTTTTTTATACCCACGAAAAGAGTCCAGCGGGCTTATTTAACGGTCGATTTAAAAAAAAATACGCCAATAGTTGCACAGAAAATATCTTTCTCATACCGATGATGAAATTTTTTAAAAAATTGATCCAGTTTTGGAGGAGAAAATAGTAGAATACGAAACCTCGATTTTGTCAATTTAAAACACGTTTTATCTGGTCGAAGCACAACTGTCGCATTCACTCAATATATCCATTATATATCCATTATAATATACCATTCACTCAATATATACGTGTTTTAAATTGACAAAATCGAGGTTTCGTATTCTACTATTTTCTCCTCCAAAACTGGATCAATTTTAAAAAAAAATTCATCATCGGTATGAGAAAGATATTTTCTGTGCATCTATCGGCGTATTTTTTTTTTAAATCGACCGTTAAATAACCACGCTAGACTATTTTCGTGGGTGTAAAAAAGAGGCGTTTTATAGATGTTTGACGGCTCCTAGCTCCTATAAAAAATAATTAATCAAAAAAATAAAACTATAGATGCACCCCAATGGTAGATATCCATGGCATATTAAAAAATAATTTCTCTAGTGCCATAATTGTGGTAGGGAGAAGTATAGTACGTTTGTATGGACAAGGCGCTGCTGTCCAGCCCTCTTAAGGGACGATCCCGCCAGTTCTTTGATCTCTTGAGAGACTGTACTCTCGCTTGCCTTCCTTCCAGCTTTCCGGTGACTACCAGGCTCTTCAGACTCTCCACATTCTTCCTAGCAACATGGCCATAGTCAGTGCCGGCCTTACACCCAATGGCGCCCTCGGGCAATTTTTTTTAAACACCCTTAGAAAAAACTTTCGCCTTTGGCGCTCTGATCCAAAATTTTGTATGGCTTTTGGCGCTCTAATTTTAAATTTTAAAGTGCATCATGCGGCGCCCTAACTTATTTAACGCCCTCGGGCGCCGCCCGACCCAGCCCCCCCCTCTAAAACTGGCACTGGCCATAGTAGGAAAGAACCCTTTTCTTACATGTTGTGGAGAGTCTCTTTGAGACTGCCAACTCTTTGAGGATGGAGATATCCGTGCGTCTTGCAGTCCATGGGATGCGCAGCATCCGTCTCCAACACCACATTTCAAAAGCATCTAGAATGTCCATTTTTCTTTCCCTCTTTCTAAAAATTAGTAATTATTAAATACGAATTTGAAAGTTATTATATACGTAATTTTTAATGTCAATAAACAAAACATACATATGTATGTAATATAAGTTATGTCAAACATTACAATCTTATCTATATGAGAATTAATTATTTCTAAGAATGTTGTTTTTCACATTTCGATATATTTTATAGTATAATCATCGATATGATGGATAGGTAGCTTTGACCCCCATTTAATTTTTTTGTTTAACCGTTACATGCAACTCGATTGTGATCCGATCATTGTTCGCTGATGAGATAATTTCAACAAGTGATTGATTTCCTTTATCGCATCTTTAATAATTAAGATTTGTTTGTTTTTATTTGCATATTTTTAAAATTGAGATCAATTTATACTGTAAACAATACAAATTATTCCAGCTACTAAGTTCTATTACTAACATGCTATTTAATTAATATAGTATCATTATTATTGAAGTTGTGAGATTTTTAGTATGAGATATCGGTTTTAGCTCACTGTATATCTTTACATCTGTTAATTGTTTTGATTGATAAACAATGTATACATACATGTTTTGTTTATTTCCTTTTTTTATTTGTTTTGAAAACTAACCAATATTTGGCAGGCATTGCTCGGTGGGTGAAAGGTGAAAAAACAACCCTTCTGAGTTCTCTGAATCATTTCAAAACCCACCTACAGTCTAAGAACGAAAACGTGTTTATTTTTAGTCTTCGTGGCTTCCAGCCAAGAAAGGGCGTTCCCAGTTGTTTCGTATGATCTTATTATTTCGACAATTTTCTCCTACATTTCTTCAAATATGGGAATCACTGTTACCGATCACTGTCAAACCTATGTCAATACAAGTATAAAATATCACCGAAAACACTCCATAGGGTGATTTTTGGGACAGGGTGCCGTAGGAAAGATTATGCATGCTAGCGTTTTTTTACATGTGCAAAAGTATCTAAAAATAAACACATGCCGCGTGCCTCTCAGTGTGTTTTCACTCTAAGTTAAGGTACCGTGAGATAGTATACCAAATTTGGCGATCTTAAGTTGAAAACTAGATTTGCATAGTTACATTAATATATACAAAAAATAATTTTATTATATTATATATAGAAGTTTGTATGTATTCATAGTTTTATGTATAGAATTTACTAAAAACTATTGACACCAAAGAATATGTGGTTCGTTGATTTAGAATTCTCCTGTTTCTGTTTCTATTATTGTATATGTAAATTGTAATGCAAAGAACTTGAGGTTGAGGTAAATTCATTATTATTCAGTACCCTATTTTAGAATAAATTCAATAAAAGTGAATATGATTCTCAAAACTCCAAAAGAATATTTGTAATGAAGTCATTAGAAATATCTCACGTTGATTCACAGTTCTTAGTATGTATAGTGACTATACATACATACATACTATAGGTTTATATGCATGTACATTATATACTGTGAAATGTATCAATTTTCCCGATTCTTTTATTTGAAAAGTGATCATATCTTGAATGCTCAGAAGATTTTTAGCGTCATACGAAAGTACAACATTACTAAGTGTTAAATGATTGTATACTCAGTCAACAAATTGCGTATTTTCATATTCGAATACACAAATATTGGGATTTTTTATAATTATTTTTCGATTGTCCATAGAATATTCTTTTTAATTATTGAATATTTCGTATTGATCTTAGTTTCGATGGTCAGATTAACGAAAACAAGATTAAATTAAAATCTATCCTGATGGATGTTCTTGCGTAGATCAGATAAGGTTCACGATGCAGCAGATCTTATGAAATTGGGGGGTTCCAAGGTCACCGTGTGACGTCAAACTGATTTGAGCATATAAGCTTGAGATTTTTCAGCTGCCAGTCATCTGACGGTGGTTGAGCACAGAGTCTGCAAGGGAAGACTCTAACAACCACAATGAAAGTTGCTGTTGCTGTGGCAATAGCTCTTGTGAGCTTGGTGGCGACCGTTTCTAGCAAACCAGGTGAGCTTTTAATATAAAAGGTGCTTAGTGTGAAGTGGAAATTTAACGAGCTGGTGAGCTAATATCTAATTTGTTTTTTCAGACAAACTTGTTTGCTACTATGGCGGTTGGGTAGTGTACAGACCTGGAGATGGAAAGTACGACATTGAGAACATCGATCCAAATCTTTGCACCCATGTTATCTATTCTTTCGTTGGCCTGGATACTTCAGGAGAAATCAAAGTATTGGATCCCTGGATTGATCTGCCCGACAATTGGGGCAAAGGTATTAAAACGAACATTTTCATATATGTACATATGTATAGTAGTGGTTGTTTTGTACAAAATTATATACCTCTTAATTATTCTTTATTGCTATTCCGTCTTATTTTAAAATTTTGTGCATTTTAGACGGTTTCGGAAGGTTCAACAGTATGAAGAAAATCAACCCAGATTTGAAGACTTTAATTGCCATCGGAGGATGGAATGAGGGATCCGTCAAATACTCTGAGGTAAACAAAACGCAAATTTATTTTGTTCAATTAAAATATGTATCTATAGTACATATAGTAATACAAATTTGGTTGCTTTTAGACTTTCGCCATTCCAGCTAAGAGGGCAGTGTTCGTCAAGAGCTCTGTAGAATTCTTGAAGAAATACAATTTCGATGGTCTTGACTTGGATTGGGAATACCCCAACCAGAGAGGTGGCAAACCAGAGGATGTCGACAACTTCAGCAAGCTTTTGCAAGAACTCAGAGTCGAATTCGATAAGTACGGATACCTCCTAACTGCCGCTGTAGCAGCTGCCGAAACTTCATTCACCCAATCCTACGACGTACCTAAATTGGGACAATACTTGCACTTCATCAACATCATGACATACGATTTCCACGGAGCTTGGGAAAAAGAAACTGGTCTGAACTCTCCACTTTACATGTCCAAGATTGAAGAAGGCACCAGTTTCGCTGGATTCAACACCGTACTTATCATTTCACTATTGAAGAGTAGTTTGAATCTTTTTTGGTACTAATTATGTGTTCATTTTAAAGGACGCCAGTATCCAAGCATGGATGAGATATGGAGCTCCTGCCTCTAAAGTCATCTTGGGCGTTGGATTGTACGGACGATCTTTCACCATCATCGATCAAAACTGCATCACCCCAAGGTGTCCAACTAGCGGTCCAGGATCTGCGGGACAATTCACGAGGGAAGCTGGTATGCTGGGATACAATGAAGTATGTACTTTTTTTCTTGACTTATTATAAACAACTTGGGACGTTTGTTTTAATGTATTTTGTTACTATTTTCATTAGATTTGCTTAGCTGAAGCAGGAGCCAAAAAAATGTGGGACGATGAAGCTCAAGTTCCATACATGTCATGGGGAAGTCAATGGGTCGGCTATGACGATGAAAGATCCGCCAAATTGAAGGTATGTAGTTTTAATATACTTTTAAGATATGCTTTATAATTTCAACACCTTAACTAATGTTTAATGTTATACAGGTTGATTACATCAAGAAATACAATCTCGGAGGTGGTATGGTTTGGAGTGTAGACACTGATGACTTCCACGGAAAATGCGGCAAAGGCAAAAACCCAATGATGACCGTGTTGAATAGGGAATTGGGAATCACCCAATCTGGAACTACAACACCTGATCCTATAACTACCACAACTGAAGATCCTGGAACCGGCCCGACTGAGGAGCCCGGCACTACTTTGGAGCCCGGCACAACTGAGGAACCTACCACTACAACGACTCCAGCCCCAACAGCACCACCACCAACTCCATCTCCCACCGATGTTTGCAAATTCGAAGGATTCAACCGAGATCCGTATGATTGCGCCGTCTTCTACAGATGCTGGATTTACGAGGGCAAATTCGAATACCTGAGTTTCGTGTGCGGAACTGGACTGTGGTTCGATACCGTATACAATATTTGCAATTTCCCATCTGCAGTAGACTGCACACCTCAAACCCCATAAGCTCTCAATCCGCCTGAACTAGTTATAAATAATCAAAATTTAATTTTATGTAAAATAATTTGTAAATTATTTCGTTTTTTTTAAATAAAAATATGATTTGAAAATGTTAAAACTAATGAACATTCAATATTAAAACGTTTATCGATATACATATGTATGTATGTACAATGTACCTACATATATTGTGATATTTCACTGAATACATACATAGTTGCTCTAAATTGTGGGTCTACCTCACGGGACCAAAAGTGAAACGCCCGAAAACGCAAATATCGGAAGGCAAAGATCGAAAATCGAAAGATCTTAAGTCGAAAGATAAAAAAGGGTCTCTCCCCCCCGTCGTACATACTCACTTAATTTGCGCGAGCAGGATGCAACAGGAACAAGAGGAACAGGCTTTTCCTCCCGTTTTCTGCGCGCGCACATTAAACAAGGCTGTATGACAAAAAGAGAGATAATTTCACCGCATGCCACTCATATATATTATATATACATAGTACCGTTTACCATGCACCCTTTTTTTTGATCTTTCGACTTAAGATCTTTCGATTTTCTACACAAGTCGTATATATAATAAAATAGAGAATGATATAATAATAAATTAAGAGAAAAATATATCACATTTAACGAAGATCTTTGGTTAAATATTTGAAATTTGGCGTAAAATTTGCTAATAATGTTAGATGTTCGCAGCAATATTGTTAGATGATATTTCAACTTCAACTTCATTGTGGAGTACAAAAATTCACAGCTACAATATATTGTACCAAAAATAGAAAATATACGGCAAGCAGTTTTCTTTAAGTATGGATATTTTGATTCTGACACGAGTTTCCAAAATTCAATTATAGACGTAGAATTGAACTGCATTTGCAATGCCTGATTCTCTTTCATCTTTAATAACTTCAATTGCCCAGCCGCTTTTTCAACAAGTATTATTTCAGAAATTTTAAAGCCATCATCAATAATATCACAAATAGGTTCACTAAATAAACAAATGTAGATTTCTCGTTTACCTGAATAACTTTTGAATATAATAATTGTATATAAGAAACATAGTTCATTTACTATGTATTATAAGTTTGTCTTGTTTGATTCGTTTTAATTTACTGCATTTGATTTAATGCAATGAATACATATTTTTATAAACTACTGATTGGATTGGTGTGCAATCCTCAAATTCTTGCTGAATTGAACTTCAATGTTCCCAGCAAACTCAGATACATTACATACCGCTATTTATTCTCCTCACCTGAGGCACGTACCAGTTTGATGGTCTCGTCACCTGTCGCCAGGGGCATCAAACTCCTCAACCGAATTTCTATGGGTTTGGATTTGTTTAATCTAAAATATACTGATCTGGTTGAGGGATTGTTTAGCTTGGGATGTTCTATTTTTACAAGCTTCTTCTATATTTCACTTCGCTAACGATTCAGTATTTTTTCCTACAAACTTCCGATCGTTTTTAAACTTTGCCTTTTTATTATTATTATGACATACCTCCTTTTACCTTCACTTACGATTACAATTCAGGAAAAAAATTGTCTCTTATCCGATCGTTTTCATACTTTGCCATATTGCTCATTTTGGTCATCAATATAAGTAAATGTATCCTCCGTCATTACGATGGAGAAAAAATATCGTTTTAGATGCGTTTGAAATTTGAATTTCTGAAAAGTGCCTAATGTTTATCCAGTTTTTAGTTTTAAACATAGATGGCGGTAGTAAAACAAAATGATTGGTATTTTTATTCAAATCAATAATTATATATACAAATTATTTACGAATCCAAAAGTGGTTGCAGATATGGAGAGTGCGGGCAAATGAACAAAAGTCTGTCCATGTAACCTTCACAATGAGGAGGAAGACTTGTCCTCCAATAAAGCTGAACAACGCAGTGATCCCACAAGCAGAGGAGGCAAGATACCTGGGCGTGAACCTTTATAAGGCCATCCTCAAACCAATATGGATGTACGGGATACAGCTATGGGGGTCAGCGAGCAAAACGAACGTCGAAATAATCCAAAGGTTCCAGAACAAAATCCTGAGAATTATACTGGACGCCCCCTGGTTTGTCCCGAACGACATAATCCACCGAGAAACGAGGATAGCAACGGCCATTGAAGAGTCAAGCTCCGCGGTCTCAAAATATAAAGAAAGACTTAGGAACCACCCCAACAGTCTGGCCAGGGAGTTATTAGTAGAGGTAGGATAGCCAAGGTGCCGCTCATTGTTCCATTGTTGTAAATCCTTTGTAAAAAAGGTTCGACAAACCTTTAACAATGCATTTACAACATTTGAACAATACGCGGCACCCTCTGGTTCCGCGCTTTAGTTATTAGATAACAAGCCAAAAAAAAAGACTCAAGAGAGGTGATCCCTTGGACCAGTAACGGAGAGTGAATTGCCAATGGGCATTTCACCCACAAGCTAGGGAATAAGAAAGGAAAGAAGAAATGCGCCGAATGTCCCGAGGAGGACAGATAGCTGCATGTAAATTGGAAAAAAAAATTATTTACATATATATAAATTATGGAAGAGTACCTTTTTATATTTATCCTTATTTGTTTTTAATTATGGTTATATTTTTTTTCATCTTACTGTAAATTTTTTCTTTTTGTTTAGTGACGACTTAGAGCTAATCTATAATGTCATTATGGCGAAATTGTAAATAAATAAATAAATATCGTTCAAATTTACAATTATTAAAATTATATGATAACTAGACTGCGGATAGAGAACGTGTTTTTTCCAGTAATCGGGACGGTTTTGCTCTATTTACAAAGCTAGAGTACAAAAAAAATGTTGGGCGAACCTTTTACAACAATTGAACAATAGCATTTACAACAATTTAACAAAAAAAACGGCGCGCTGTGGATCCGGCCACTAATGATAGCTAGTCATTGGATGGTCATCAGTAGAGGTAGGATAGCCAAGGTGCCGCTCATTGTTCCATTGTTGTAAATCGGTTCGGCAAACCTTTAACAATGCATTTAAAACATTTGAACAATACGCGGCACCCTCTGGATCCGGGCTTTAGTCATCAGCAGAGATGGGCGTTAGACGGATGCTCGTAAAATAACAATAGACCTCTCCAATACCGCACAAAGCAAGAGAGCATAAAAATATGGTTGACAATAGTAATTAACAGCAGTGAACAATTTTTTGTGCATAAAGCATCGTTCGAATACTGCCCTTTAGTCATCAGGGCAATGGAAAATAACAACAAACCACTCCAACGGTGTTCAAAGCAAGAGGGCAAAAATGGTTATGAACAATATTTGTAATCTACGATGTTAACAATAGCAAAACCTTCTGCCCCGATCCCTATCCAATGTCTAGTGATAACATTGTTCAATAGTTACTAAGGAAATCTCAGATAAATTAATCGCGATTTCATGGAAATATATATTTTTTTACATTTTGTGGAAGTGACGTCTAACTCATCTTAACATATAAAATAAGATATTTTCTAATCCAATTTCATTCAAGGGCGGGTTGGCGCAGAAGACCTATAAACAAAAGCACTTAATTGGCACTCACGATGAAAGCAGTGGTATTAGCGATAGCTTTATTCAGTCTGGTAGCATCTGTCTCTAGTAAACCAGGTAATTATAAAAATATATAGAATATCCCAACATGGCAAGTCAATTTCATGTAATAAAAAATCTGATTTTAAAATTTTCAGATAAGCTCGTCTGCTACTTGGGAACTTGGGCGACGTACAGACCTGGAAATGGAAAGTTTGAAGTTGAAGATCTCGATCCATTCGTTTGTACACATGCTATATATGCTTTTATCGGATTAGAGAATTCACTCACCGGAGACATTAAAGTTCTGGATCCATGGAACGATCTGCCTGATGGTGGAGGCAAAGGTAGAAATCATTGAAATGTAATTTTGACTGAATAATAAGTCTGATTTTATCGTTGCAATATTTTGTCCGTATCAGATGGCTTCCGAAGGTTCAACGATATGAAGAAAATTAACCCTAATTTGAAGACAATGGTCTCCATCGGTGGATGGAACGAGGGAAGAGCGAAATTTTCTCAGGTATCATTCGATGAAACAAGCCTAATATTATATGTACACATATACATACATATATTTGAAAATTCAAATTGATTTCAGGTCTTTGCAGATTCAGCTAAAAGGGCAGTATTTTTGAAGAGTACTTTAAACTTTTTAGAAAAACATGGATTCGATGGTCTCGATATTAATTGGCAATATCCACGTAATTCGAATGTTATCAATGATACAGAGAATTTCGTAACAGTTTTGAGCGAACTTAAACCAGAATTCCTTAAATATGGATACATTCTCTCTGCGTCAGTAGCCGCTGCCGAAGAAACCTTCAGTACAAAATATGACATACCACAAATGTCATTGTAAGTATTTCAATTCCATAGTACAAATAATTAGTCACTGGACCCAGAAGGTGCCGCGTATTGTTCAAAGGTTGTAAATGCATTGTTAAAGGTTTGAACCTTTTTTACAAAGGATTTACAACAATGGTACAATGGATAGCACTGTGACTATCCGGTGTCTACATATAATATAAGGGTTTGGTGCAAACGATCGACAAGCGCCAGTCAGACTGAACCACAGATTAACGACACGTGTACCTTATGCGTGCGCACTGCTCGCACTTACACTAAGCGAAATCTACCCGAAGTCCCGACATACCTACCCTGTATACATTCTGTGCTTCTGATACTTTAGTTCCGAATCTTGCCTTATTAAACTCGCCAGAAAGATCCAACTCAATTTTAATAATTGCATCTGTGCACATTGAAAGGTTACTCCTCATCAGATTTGCAATCTATCATTCGAGAAAACGAGAATTACGTTTAAAGCTGCGTTCGTTTTTCTGGCAATTTTAGAGAGGATGCACCAAACCCATTAAAATTGAGTTGGATCTTTCTGGCGAGTTTTTAATAATGTAATAAGGAAAAATTCGGAACTAAAGTATCAGAAGCACAGAACGTATACAGAGTAGGTATGTCGGGACTTCGGGTAGATTTCGCTTAGTGTAAGTGCGAGCAGTGCCCACGCATAACGTACACGTGTCGTTAATCTGTGGTTCAGTCTGTCTGGTGCTTGTCAATCGTTTGCACCGCATCGATAATATATAAAAACATAGTATAAATATAATATATAAAAGCATTAATAATTAACGTCTTATTTTAGATATTTGGATTTCTTTAATGTCATGACGTATGACTTTCACACTGGGGAAGAGAATCGTCTAGATGTGCACTCTCCACTTTTTGATACGTATTCTGACTTTAACGTGGTAACGTTATAATTTTGTGATAAAATCCGTAAAAATAATGTTTATTTACCTATTATATGATTATTCTACTATTTTATATTTGTTTTTAAGAATTCTAGTATTCAAGCGTGGATTAAATATGGAGCTCCTGCTGAGAAACTTCTTATGGGAATTGCATCTTTTGGACGATCTTTTCATATGTCAGATATGAATTGTACTACTCCTGGGATTTGTAGTGCAGAAGGTCCAGGAGACGCCGGGAGCTTAACGGGGGAACCTGGTGTGCTCGGCTATCATGAGGTGTGCACACACAATACCCATATGTACTTGCTTATTGAAATTATGTGTATAATATAATAGTTTTTATCATGCGATAGATATGTCTGAAAGAGTCGAGTGTTGCTGCTACCAAAGATTGGTATGAAAACGGTCAAGTGCCATATCTGTATTGGGATGATCAATGGGTTAGCTACGATGATCTAAATTCCACCAAATTAAAGGTACATATAAGCATGATTTAACTTTAATATGCTTGAATTTTATATGTTGCTGATAATTTGTTTTAACTTAGGTCGACTACATAAAAGAACACAATCTTGGAGGAGCTATGGTTTGGAGTGTGGATACTGATGATTTCCGGGGACACTGTGGCGAAGGCAAGAGTCCTATGTTGTTATTATTGAACAAAGAATTGGCTGTTTAATATTTTGAAAGGAATCTGGGGTTGGCTTATAATTCAAGTGAACTTGTAAATGTATATAAAAAAGCTCAAATACCACAATGTCATGAAAAAATTGTAATGTTTGTATTAATTTTATATCATTTAAATAAATGAAATGTTTAAAAACAAAAGGTATATTCTGATTATTTCTTTCGATGTTATAGATATAGAATAAGCATTCTTTGTATTACATTTTATTGTTAAAATTTTGTCATTTATGAACTTTTTTCATTAATGTACGGCTGTCAACTATGTCCGTGTATTCAAAATTGGCAAAAGTAGCTATTACATCAACTAAATAAATCCAAATTGTGTGCAACTCCAAGTGAAATTCAAATTGTTCATAACGTGATATTTATACTGTTGCGTAGGGGTGGGTGGAGGATCCAAGTAAAAGGCCAAAGTCGTTTCACAGCATTTATTGGTTATTAAGGAGATACACGCACTGGCAGTGCTCCATTCAGAATGTCTTGATATCGTCTAAGTACCTCCTTATAACAGACAGGTCGCTCAGGACATCTTCGACGTCCGGTTACTTCCCCATTGTTTAGTCACGTACTCGGATGTTCTGTCCCACGCTTTGGCGTTGTCAGTTCTAAGAACTCCACGGGAATGCGACCGAGTGCCGCCGCTATCACCGCTAAGTGCATTAATTGTTTAGCGGACTTGCACTTAGGCCTGGAGATAATCCTCGAAACCAATTATAACGGCGGGCTCTTTTTAGCATACGCTACAATACCAATCAAAATTCCTTGTATCAGAGCTATAAGAATTGGTGTAATAATAATAATATATATAAAAACGGACGCGATGTGTGTATGTAGATATGTATGTGTGTGACTGACGCGTGGAGACACAGCCAATCAGAGTCACAGAGGCGCACAGCCAATCAGAGTCAAGTGGTCGAGGATACTCGGGAAAGCGGGGTAGCAGGGAAGTAGGGGGGGGGGGTGGAGCGTCTGATATGTGCTACGTCAGGCCGAGCGACGGGAAAGTACACAAATATACAGATTCACAAAGACACACACACACACACATTCATTCATCATTTCGAACTGGTGAACGGGTTGGATCGGTGAATGTGTAATGCGCGCACTCAACTGTTTTAGATTAATACGTGCATGCGCACGCCTACAAGTTGCCTTACATTATATTTATTTATAACATATAACTTTATTTTAATTCGTGTATCAATACCTTTCCGAAAACACACGTTGAAGTCAACTATTATTGTTAGTGGTTAACATATTATGCTTTCAAGCAGAGTGATCACGGATTCGAGTCCCACTAGAGTCCCGCTGCTGGCCAGGCTTTGGTTTGAGTTTGCCAATTTTTCTGATTTTCATTGAAACGGTTCCTGTTAAATTGGCAACTCCTTTCCTATCTCTATTACAAATCTTAAGATATTCAGCGCCTTGAGGTTCGCCGATTTGTATAATAAAAAATGCTGCAAAAATGTTCTTCATGATGTCTCTGTGGATGATGTTTGTATGAATTCGCATTTTGTAAATGCTTATATTGATCGTATTGTATAAATGCTTGCAACACTACTTTGCAATATTTGAGCATAGATGTCGTATATCATTTAGTGGGTATCGGTTTAGTGGTAAGTGTTGTATTCTCTCGTGCTAGGGGTCACGAGTTCGCTTCCCACTGGAATCTCGTTGCTGGCCAGCCTTGGTTTGTCGAGGTCGGTCGTTTCTTATCAGAATTTGTCAATTTTTCTAATTTGAAACGATTCCTGTAAAATTGGCTTTCTTATCCAATTTTCTATTGCAAAAACCTTGAGTTATTATTATCTCTTAGGTTTCGCCAGATTTTCTCCATAGATGTCTCTATGGATGATTATTGAAATATAAAAAATATTTCGTATTGTTACACAATAAATAATGTTATTATTCGTATTGTTTACGATGTTTATATAATGTCTGACCATAGATGTCAGATGTTGTTTCGATTTGTTTGTATGTTTAATTACATATGTATTTAATAATATATGTATGTATGTATTATATAATTTATCGAATTTTAATCTGTTTAGCACATTCGCCGCTTTGGAGCAATCTGTTAGGCGGATGTGCGTGATTAATTGAAAAATAAAAAATAAATAAATATTGTAATGTAAAAATACATATATAACAATAATTATATATTTATATAATTTAGTGCCTTTCTTGATCTGCATAAATACACTCGTCGCTTTGGAGAGATCTGTAAGACGAGTGTACATGATCGATTGAATAATTAAATAAAAAATAAATCATATATCATTCGAAAGGGAAAAAACCAGACGATTTTTAAAATTATTTGAAAAACTTAAGGTGCAGTATTTTTTTATATAATTTTTTGAAAACCCGAAACTTACCATGAGAGTACGTGGCACTTTTTATAAATTTAACGGGGTTTTTATTATTGAGTAATTTCCCAAAATTTCATGGGAAAACAATCAGTTGGTTATTTATAATGATAAAAGATCGACCAAGTTTAAATTTATTGATTTCATTTTTTATCTATTAGTACCCTTGCATATATGTATGTATGTATGTATTTATCGATAGAAATGTAGTGTTAAAAGCATGACTGTGGAATCGGAGTCATTAAAAATTAAACTCTGACTGTGATTTCGAATTTAAATCGCATTTTTTGCTACTGTTTTTTACGTAATACTGCGTGTGAATATGTTTGTGACGAGAATGATTCACCAATATCGGCAAGAGTTCTGATTAAAATTAAATAAACAATAATTCTAGAAGGTTAAAAAGAAGAATGGTTTTTAAACCTATCTTTATCTTTAGATAAAAAAAAATCAGGTGTGATCAACATGAAAAAAGGGTCAAAAACAAAATTCGATAATGACGTACACATTTTGGATTTTCAGTAAGACAAAAGTTTCTAATCTACTTCTGGTTGTCGGATTTTATTTAAAAATTTTATAACGTGATATTCCTATAGAGATTATAAATATCAAATATCAAGAAGACGGAAAAAATTTAAATGGTAAAAATAAAATAATGAAACATTGTTTATAAAAAAAACCTACTTCCGGTCTGATCTTATCAACTCTAAGTTAGCATATAAAAATTACAAATGTATATATTGAACTCGATGCGTTCTACTGAACTGAAAAAATCGTTTCACAACATTTTTGACATTTCTAAGAGGAAAAATCCTAATTCCAATTTATCAAATTTCTTGATTTTGTTTATTTACATGATATTGTTGCAAATATTGCCATTGATGACGTTTACATGTGAAACTTGAACGATGAACGCAAAATTGCTACACAAAGTCCAATGCACTCAAAGAAGTATGGAATATTATATGCTTGGTATAAAGATGAAAGACAGAAAACGGAATACGTGGGTGAGAAGTAGGATAAGGGTTGTGAATATAAAAGATAGAGTGAAGACATTGAAATAGCGATGGTTGGGCCACGTGGCTAGAAGAATGGACAAAGGTGGATAAAAGAAGTGCTAGAATGGTACCCGAGATAATGCAAAAGGGGTAAAAATAAGACCGCAGGGAATATGGGTGGACGAAATTAGGAAAATGTGTGGGGTAAGATGGATTAGAGTTGCGCAAAACAGAGACGAGTGGAAGCGTGTTGGAGAGGCCTTCATCCAGCAGTACATGGCGAATGGCTGTAGATGATGATGATGATGATACAAAGATTATCCTGGAATTTTCTCGAGAAGAACACACATATGTATTTAATGGGTCGAAGAATATAGCAGAAGAAAAAGCGAACAATAGTTAAATGTCACATATGTACTTCTGAAAATATTAATTGAATATAGGAAAGAGACTACACATACCAGGCTGTTTAATATCTCATTCTCATTAAAATAATTACAATGATTTGAATTTGATTAAATGAAAATCAGTGTGTATGTACATACATATGTACATCGTTGCGATTTGAAATTATTAATATGATAACATTGTTCTACATTAATTTTCGTAGAAAATCACAGATAATCATTCATGACAAATTTACATACATGTTATGGAAGTGACGCCAACATCTTTTTATCATATAAAACAAGATATTTTGAGCACAATTTCATTCGACGGCAGTTTAGCGCAGAAGACCTACATATAAATAAAGAACATATATTAATTGACAATCACGATGAAAGTCGTGGTATTAGCGATAGCTTTGCTCTGTCTGGTAGCATCTGTCGCTAGTAAACCAGGTAATTAAAATTAATTCATTATATACCATCTAAACGAGTTAAGTCTATTTGATATGATAAAAATAATCGGTTTTAACATTTTCAGATAGGCTCGTCTGCTACTTAGGATCTTGGGCAACGTACAGACCTGGAAATGGAAAGTTTGAAGTTGAAGATCTCGATCCGTTTCATTGTACACATGCTATTTACGCCTTTATCGGACTAGAACCCTCAGTCACGGGCGAAATTAAAGTTCTGGACCCGTGGAATGATCTGCCTGATGGTGGAGGCAAAGGTAGAAATCATTGAAATGTAATTTCGACTGAATAATAAATCTGATTTCATCATTGTAATATTTTGTTGGCTTCAGATGGCTTCCGAAGGTTCAACGATATGAAGAAAATCAACCCTAAACTGAAGACAATGGTCTCTATTGGTGGATGGAATGAGAAAAGGGAACATTTTTCTCAGGTAACATTTGACGTAATAAATACGTATGTATATACTTGTAGTATTTAATTTGAACGTTTAATTATTTAATTTTAGGTCTTTAACGATACAGCTAAAAGAGCAGTGTTTGTGAGAAGTGCTATGAACTTTTTAGCAAAGCATAGATTCGATGGTCTCGATATTAATTGGCAATATCCAAGTAGTAGATCCGACGATATAATGAATTTCGTAAAAATTCTGAGTGAACTTAAACCTGAATTTCTTAATTATGGATACATTCTCTCTGCGTCCGTTCATGCAGCCGAACAAACATTCAGTCAAGTATATGACATACCACGAATGTCATTGTAAGTATTTCAATTCCATAGTACATATATAATATAAAAAAAGCATTAATAATTAATTAACGTCGTATTATAGATATTTGGATTTCTTTAATGTCATGTCATATGACTTTCATTCTGCTCTTGAGAAGAGGATAGATTTGCACACACCACTTTATAATGGTGGTGATCAATTCACTGTGGTAATTATTATATTTTTATGAACAAAATATTGATCATTCAATGTATGTATGTATAAATGAAATAATATGTACTCGGTTTTAAGAATGCTAGTATGCAAGCGTGGATTAGATATGGAGCACCTCCTCAAAAACTTAATATGGGAATTGCTTTTTATGGACGCTCTTTTTATAAGCAAAGTGTAGATTGTAATACCCCTATATATTGTAACGCAACCGCTCCTGGAGCACCTGGAAGCTTAACAGCAGAACCTGGTCTCCTCGGATATCATGAGGTATGCATACATTGTTCGTAAATGTATAATACATTTATTGAAACATTACAATACAATGGTTTGTTCGTTCAAATAATAGATATGCCTGAGGGAACCAACTTCCACTAAAGTTTTTGATGACGTTAGAAAAGTACCATACATGTATTGGTCAAATCAGTGGGTTGGCTATGACGATTTGAATTCTGCTAAATTGAAGGTATAAATTTGACTTATTTTCAATGTCATAAACCTTGCTACCTTACTGATATTTTTTTTGTTAACTTAGGTTGATTACATAAAAGATTTCAATCTCGGAGGTGCCATGGTTTGGAGTATTGATTATGATGACTTCCGTGGACACTGCGGTAATGGCAAAAGTCCTATGTTGACATTATTAAATAAAGAATTGTTTGTGTAATATTCGAAAAGTGATTTAGAGTTGGCTTATAATTCGAGAGAATTTCATATACCAATGCTGTAGCGTTAATTGTAATATTTTTACATTAACTTTGCTGCGTTTAAATAAATTATATGTTTGAAAAATAATGTTTTTCCAATTTATTTTATATAATGTGTGTATTATTTTATAATCAGGGCTCGAAATGAATGGGAGTGCATGGGAACGTCGGTCTCGTAAAAAACCAAAGTTTCCGTACCCCTTTTAAATTTATGGTTTCATGGTCTAACTAGAGGTAGGATAGTCACAGTGCTATCCATTGTTCCATTGTTGTAAATCCTTTGTAAAAAAGGTTCGGCAAACCTTAAACAATGCATTTACAACCTTTGAACAATACGCGGCACCTTCTGGGTCCGGTGACTAGTCATTGCACATAACCAAACCCTTGACGTACATATGTCTATTGCACACATATAATTTGCAGGGGCGTCATTTCAGCTTTTCCCAGGGGGGAAAATATTTAACCAGTAAGGGGGGGGGGGTATATTATATTAAAGAAATGAGTCTATATAAAGTACAAAATAGCTCCTGAAAATCTTTCAAAGCAACACAAACAACAAAACAAAATATATTTGGTAGTTAACATTTTGTTTCTGGGAAAAGTCGACGTGTTTATACCTGACAATGTTCTAAAGAATTTCAATATTCTATTTTCGTTGGTTTAGTATTTTAATTCAAATTCATAATAATACATTAAACAACGTGGATAGTCCCCTTCAAATCTAGAGGGGGTGGCTGCCCACCCCAGTCACCCCCAAATGACGCCCCTGATAATTTTTCTACAAAAGAACGCAAATTGTTTTTAACTACCTACTAAAACTACCTACATATAAACAATATAAAACAACAATAGAATTAATTATGATACATATATTATATACGATAAATTTCTGTAGATGACGCTAAAATAGGGCTGCTAACTTGGACAACCCCCCCCCCAAAAAATAAATAAAATAAAAATAATAAATAAAAACTAAAAGAGTTCAGATAAAAATATTTAAAAAATATAAGGTAATAAAAATTATTATTTCTATTACATGTAAAAAAATTTAATCCGATTCAGTTGGCGGTTTGGGAGATAATTGAATTCGAAAAATTAAAAAAAGAGGACACCTACAAGGGTAGGTACCATTTCCGGTCAACTTAAAATTTTGAAAAAAATTTACTTCGTGTTGATAAGAATTTCAGTAACTGATACTAAGTTTCAGTTCGATAGGACTAACGGTGTCCAAAAAATCACCAAAATACACAGACACACACACATTTTTTTCTAGATCATGAAAACGTGATCAGTAATCGATTCTGAGTTCCAATCAGTCAAAATCTCCGTACAAAAGTACCGTTTACCATGCACCCTTTTTTTTATCTTTCGACTTAAGATCTTTCGATTTTCAATCTTTGTCTTCCGATATTTGCGTTTTCGGGCGTTTCACATTCGGGCCCGTCGCGGAGACCGCCTTTGCATTAAACTCTTACTGTGATTTCGTATTTTAATCGCATTTTTTGCTACTGTTTTTTACGTAATACTGCGTGTGAATATGTTTGTGACGAGAATGATTCACCAATATCGGCAAGAGTTCTGATTAAAATTAAATAAACAATAATTATAGAAGGTTAAAAAGAAGAATGGTTTTTAAACCTATCTTTATCTTTAGATAAAAAAAATCAGGTGTGATCAACATGACTTATGTTGTATATGGAAAAAAGGGTCAAAAACAAAATTCGATAATGACGTACACATTTTGGATTTTTAGTAAGACAAAAGTTTCTAGTCTACTTCTGGTTGTCAGATTATATTTAAAAATTTTATAACTTGATATTACTATAGAGATTATAAATATAAAATATCAAGAAGACGGAAAAAATTTAAATGGTAATAATAAAATAATATTGTTTTTAAAAAAAAAACTACTTCCGGTATGATCTTATCAACTCTAAGTTAGCATATAAAAATTACAAGTGTAAATATTCAACTCGATGCGTTCTACTGAACGTTTTTCCACATTACCATGTGAAAAAATCGTTTCACAACATTTTTGACATTTCTAAGAGGAAAAATCCTAATTCTTAATTCTTGATTTTGTTTATTTACATGATATTATTGCAAATATTGCCATTGATGACGTTTAGATGTGAAACTTGAACGATGAACGCCAAATTGCTCCACAAAGTCCAATGCGCTCAAAGAAGTATGGAATATTATATGCTTGGTATAACGAGGAAAGACAGAAAACGGAATACGTGGGTGAGAAGTTAAAATAGCAATGGGTGGGCCACGTGGCTAGAAGAATGGACAAAGGTGGATAAAAGAAGTGCTAGAATGGTACCCGAAATAATGCAAAAGGGGTAAAAATAAGACCGCAGGGAATATGGGTGGACGAAATTAGGAAAATGTGTGGGGTAAGATGGATTAGAGTTGCGCAAAACAGAGACGAGTGGAAGCGTGTTGGGGAGGCCTTCATCCAGCAGTACATGGCGAATGGCTGTAGATGATGATGATGATGATGATACAAAGATTATCCTGGAATTTTCTCGAGAAGAACACACATATGTATTTAATGGGTCGAAGAATATAGCAGAAGAAAAAGCGAACAATAGTTAAATGTCACATATGTACTTCTGAAAATATTAATTGAATATAGGAAAGAGACTACACATACCTGATATTTTTGGCTGTTTAATATCTCATTCTCATTAAAATAATAACAATGATTTGAATTTGATTAAATGAAAATCAGTGTGTATGTACATACATATGTACATCGTTGCGATTTGAAATTATTAATATGATAACATTGTTCTACATTAATTTTCGTAGAAAATCACAGATAATCATTCATGACAAATTTACATACATGTTATGGAAGTGACGCCAACATCTTTTTATCATATAAAACAAGATATTTTGAGCACAATTTCATTCGAGGGCAGTTTAGCGCAGAAGACCTACATATAAATAAATAACATATATTAATTGACAATCACGATGAAAGTCGTGGTATTAGCGATAGCTTTGCTCTGTCTGGTAGCATCTGTCGCTAGTAAACCAGGTAATTAAAATTAATTCATTATATACCATCTAAACGACTTAAGTCAATGTGATATAATAAAAATAATCGGTTTTAACATTTTCAGATAGGCTCGTCTGCTACTTAGGATCTTGGGCAACGTACAGACCTGGAAATGGAAAGTTTGAAGTTGAAGATCTCGATCCGTTTCTTTGTACACATGCTATTTACGCCTTTATCGGACTAGAACCCTCAGTCACGGGCGAAATTAAAGTTCTGGACCCTTGGAATGATCTGCCTGATGGTGGAGGCAAAGGTAGAAATCATTGAAATATAATTTTGACTGAATTATAAATGTGATTTCATCATTGTAATATTTTGTTGGCTTCAGATGGCTTCCGAAGGTTCAACGATATGAAGAAAATCAACCCTAAACTGAAGACAATGGTCTCTATTGGTGGATGGAATGAGAAAAGGGAACATTTTTCTCAGGTAACATTTGACGTAATAAATACGTATGTATATACTTGTAGTATTTAATTTGAACGTTTAATTATTTAATTTTAGGTCTTTAACGATACAGCTAAAAGAGCAGTGTTTGTGAGAAGTGCTATGAACTTTTTAGCAAAGCATAGATTCGATGGTCTCGATATTAATTGGCAATATCCAAGTAGTAGATCCGACGATATAATGAATTTCGTAAAAATTCTGAGTGAACTTAAACCTGAATTTCTTAATTATGGATACATTCTCTCTGCGTCCGTTCATGCAGCCGAACAAACATTCAGTCAAGTATATGACATACCACGAATGTCATTGTAAGTATTTCAATTCCATAGTACATATATAATATAAAAAAAGCATTAATAATTAATTAACGTCGTATTATAGATATTTGGATTTCTTTAATGTCATGTCATATGACTTTCATTCTGCTCTTGAGAAGAGGATAGATTTGCACACACCACTTTATAATGGTGGTGATCAATTCACTGTGGTAATTATTATATTTTTATGAACAAAATATTGATCATTCAATGTATGTATGTATAAATGAAATAATATGTACTCGGTTTTAAGAATGCTAGTATGCAAGCGTGGATTAGATATGGAGCACCTCCTCAAAAACTTAATATGGGAATTGCTTTTTATGGACGCTCTTTTTATAAGCAAAGTGTAGATTGTAATACCCCTATATATTGTAACGCAACCGCTCCTGGAGCACCTGGAAGCTTAACAGCAGAACCTGGTCTCCTCGGATATCATGAGGTATGCATACATTGTTCGTAAATGTATAATACATTTATTGAAACATTACAATACAATGGTTTGTTCGTTCAAATAATAGATATGCCTGAGGGAACCAACTTCCACTAAAGTTTTTGATGACGTTAGAAAAGTACCATACATGTATTGGTCAAATCAGTGGGTTGGCTATGACGATTTGAATTCTGCTAAATTGAAGGTATAAATTTGACTTATTTTCAATGTCATAAACCTTGCTACCTTACTGATATTTTTTTTGTTAACTTAGGTTGATTACATAAAAGATTTCAATCTCGGAGGTGCCATGGTTTGGAGTATTGATTATGATGACTTCCGTGGACACTGCGGTAATGGCAAAAGTCCTATGTTGACATTATTAAATAAAGAATTGTTTGTGTAATATTCGAAAAGTGATTTAGAGTTGGCTTATAATTCGAGAGAATTTCATATACCAATGCTGTAGCGTTAATTGTAATATTTTTACATTAACTTTGCTGCGTTTAAATAAATTATATGTTTGAAAAATAATGTTTTTCCAATTTATTTTATATAATGTGTGTATTATTTTATAATCAGGGCTCGAAATGAATGGGAGTGCATGGGAACGTCGGTCTCGTAAAAAACCAAAGTTTCCGTACCCCTTTTAAATTTATGGTTTCATGGTCTAACTAGAGGTAGGATAGTCACAGTGCTATCCATTGTTCCATTGTTGTAAATCCTTTGTAAAAAAGGTTCGGCAAACCTTAAACAATGCATTTACAACCTTTGAACAATACGCGGCACCTTCTGGGTCCGGTGACTAGTCATTGCACATAACCAAACCCTTGACGTACATATGTCTATTGCACACATATAATTTGCAGGGGCGTCATTTCAGCTTTTCCCAGGGGGGAAAATATTTAACCAGTAAGGGGGGGGGGGTATATTATATTAAAGAAATGAGTCTATATAAAGTACAAAATAGCTCCTGAAAATCTTTCAAAGCAACACAAACAACAAAACAAAATATATTTGGTAGTTAACATTTTGTTTCTGGGAAAAGTCGACGTGTTTATACCTGACAATGTTCTAAAGAATTTCAATATTCTATTTTCGTTGGTTTAGTATTTTAATTCAAATTCATAATAATACATTAAACAACGTGGATAGTCCCCTTCAAATCTAGAGGGGGTGGCTGCCCACCCCAGTCACCCCCAAATGACGCCCCTGATAATTTTTCTACAAAAGAACGCAAATTGTTTTTAACTACCTACTAAAACTACCTACATATAAACAATATAAAACAACAATAGAATTAATTATGATACATATATTATATACGATAAATTTCTGTAGATGACGCTAAAATAGGGCTGCTAACTTGGACAACCCCCCCCCCAAAAAATAAATAAAATAAAAATAATAAATAAAAACTAAAAGAGTTCAGATAAAAATATTTAAAAAATATAAGGTAATAAAAATTATTATTTCTATTACATGTAAAAAAATTTAATCCGATTCAGTTGGCGGTTTGGGAGATAATTGAATTCGAAAAATTAAAAAAAGAGGACACCTACAAGGGTAGGTACCATTTCCGGTCAACTTAAAATTTTGAAAAAAATTTACTTCGTGTTGATAAGAATTTCAGTAACTGATACTAAGTTTCAGTTCGATAGGACTAACGGTGTCCAAAAAATCACCAAAATACACAGACACACACACATTTTTTTCTAGATCATGAAAACGTGATCAGTAATCGATTCTGAGTTCCAATCAGTCAAAATCTCCGTACAAAAGTACCGTTTACCATGCACCCTTTTTTTTATCTTTCGACTTAAGATCTTTCGATTTTCAATCTTTGTCTTCCGATATTTGCGTTTTCGGGCGTTTCACATTCGGGCCCGTCGCGGAGACCGCCTTTGCATTAAACTCTTACTGTGATTTCGTATTTTAATCGCATTTTTTGCTACTGTTTTTTACGTAATACTGCGTGTGAATATGTTTGTGACGAGAATGATTCACCAATATCGGCAAGAGTTCTGATTAAAATTAAATAAACAATAATTATAGAAGGTTAAAAAGAAGAATGGTTTTTAAACCTATCTTTATCTTTAGATAAAAAAAATCAGGTGTGATCAACATGACTTATGTTGTATATGGAAAAAAGGGTCAAAAACAAAATTCGATAATGACGTACACATTTTGGATTTTTAGTAAGACAAAAGTTTCTAGTCTACTTCTGGTTGTCAGATTATATTTAAAAATTTTATAACTTGATATTACTATAGAGATTATAAATATAAAATATCAAGAAGACGGAAAAAATTTAAATGGTAATAATAAAATAATATTGTTTTTAAAAAAAAAACTACTTCCGGTATGATCTTATCAACTCTAAGTTAGCATATAAAAATTACAAGTGTAAATATTCAACTCGATGCGTTCTACTGAACGTTTTTCCACATTACCATGTGAAAAAATCGTTTCACAACATTTTTGACATTTCTAAGAGGAAAAATCCTAATTCTTAATTCTTGATTTTGTTTATTTACATGATATTATTGCAAATATTGCCATTGATGACGTTTAGATGTGAAACTTGAACGATGAACGCCAAATTGCTCCACAAAGTCCAATGCGCTCAAAGAAGTATGGAATATTATATGCTTGGTATAACGAGGAAAGACAGAAAACGGAATACGTGGGTGAGAAGTTAAAATAGCAATGGGTGGGCCACGTGGCTAGAAGAATGGACAAAGGTGGATAAAAGAAGTGCTAGAATGGTACCCGAAATAATGCAAAAGGGGTAAAAATAAGACCGCAGGGAATATGGGTGGACGAAATTAGGAAAATGTGTGGGGTAAGATGGATTAGAGTTGCGCAAAACAGAGACGAGTGGAAGCGTGTTGGGGAGGCCTTCATCCAGCAGTACATGGCGAATGGCTGTAGATGATGATGATGATGATGATACAAAGATTATCCTGGAATTTTCTCGAGAAGAACACACATATGTATTTAATGGGTCGAAGAATATAGCAGAAGAAAAAGCGAACAATAGTTAAATGTCACATATGTACTTCTGAAAATATTAATTGAATATAGGAAAGAGACTACACATACCTGATATTTTTGGCTGTTTAATATCTCATTCTCATTAAAATAATAACAATGATTTGAATTTGATTAAATGAAAATCAGTGTGTATGTACATACATATGTACATCGTTGCGATTTGAAATTATTAATATGATAACATTGTTCTACATTAATTTTCGTAGAAAATCACAGATAATCATTCATGACAAATTTACATACATGTTATGGAAGTGACGCCAACATCTTTTTATCATATAAAACAAGATATTTTGAGCACAATTTCATTCGAGGGCAGTTTAGCGCAGAAGACCTACATATAAATAAATAACATATATTAATTGACAATCACGATGAAAGTCGTGGTATTAGCGATAGCTTTGCTCTGTCTGGTAGCATCTGTCGCTAGTAAACCAGGTAATTAAAATTAATTCATTATATACCATCTAAACGACTTAAGTCAATGTGATATAATAAAAATAATCGGTTTTAACATTTTCAGATAGGCTCGTCTGCTACTTAGGATCTTGGGCAACGTACAGACCTGGAAATGGAAAGTTTGAAGTTGAAGATCTCGATCCGTTTCTTTGTACACATGCTATTTACGCCTTTATCGGACTAGAACCCTCAGTCACGGGCGAAATTAAAGTTCTGGACCCTTGGAATGATCTGCCTGATGGTGGAGGCAAAGGTAGAAATCATTGAAATATAATTTTGACTGAATTATAAATGTGATTTCATCATTGTAATATTTTGTTGGCTTCAGATGGCTTCCGAAGGTTCAACGATATGAAGAAAATCAACCCTAAACTGAAGACAATGGTCTCTATTGGTGGATGGAATGAGAAAGAAGAACATTTTTCTCAGGTAACATTTGACGTAATAAATACGTATGTTTATACTTGTAGTATTTTATTTGAACCTTTAATAATTTAATTTTAGGTCTTTAACGATTCAGCTAAAAGAGCAGTGTTTGTGAAAAGTGTTATGAACTTTTTAGCAAAGCATAGATTCGATGGTCTCGATATTAACTGGCAATATCCAAGGAATTGGAATAATGTCAATGATACAGGGAATTTCATAAAAATTCTGAGTGAACTTAAACCTGAATTTAATAATTATGGATACATTCTCTCTGCGTCCGTTCATGCAGCCGAACAAACCTTCATGACTAAATATGACATACCACAAATGTCATTGTAAGTATTTCAATTCCATAGTACATATATATAATATAAATATAATATAAAAAAAAGTATTAATAATTAACGTCTAATTATAGATATTTGGATTTCTTTAATGTCATGTCATATGACTTTCATTCTGCTCTTGAGAAGAGGATAGATTTGCACACACCACTTTATAATGGTGGTTATGATGACTTCAATGTGGTAATTATTATATTTTAATGAACAAAATATTGATCATTCTATGTATGTATGTATAAATGAAATAATATGTACTCGGTTTTAAGAATGCTAGTATGCAAGCGTGGATTAGATATGGAGCACCTCCTCAAAAACTTAATATGGGAATTGCTTTTTATGGACGCTCTTTTTATAAGCAAAGTGTAGATTGTAATACCCCTATATATTGTAACGCAACCGCTCCTGGAGCACCTGGAAGCTTAACAGCAGAACCTGGTCTCCTCGGATATCATGAGGTATGCATACATTGTTCGTACATGTATAATATATTTATTGAAACAATACAATATAATGGTTTGTTTGTTCAAATAATAGATATGCTTGAGGGAACCAACTTCCACTAAAGTTTTTGATGACGTTAGAAAAGTACCATACATGTATTGGTCAAATCAGTGGGTTGGCTATGACGATTTGAATTCTGCTAAATTGAAGGTATAAATTTGACTTATTTTCAATGTGATAAACCTTGCTACCTTACTGATATTTTTTTTGTTAACTTAGGTTGATTACATAAAAGATTTCAATCTCGGAGGTGCCATGGTTTGGAGTATTGATTATGATGACTTCCGTGGACACTGCGGCAATGGCAAAAGTCCTATGTTGACATTATTAAATAAAGAATTGTTTGTGTAATATTCGAAAAGTGATTTAGAGTTGGCTTATAATTCGAGAGAATTTCATATACCAATGCTGTAGCGTTAATTGTATTATTTTTACATTAACTTTGCTGCGTTTAAATAAATTATATGTTTGAAAAACAATGTTTTTACAATTTATTTTATATGATTTGTGTATTATTTACATATAATCAGGGCTCGAAATGAATGGGAGTGCATGGGAACGTCGGTCTCGTAAAAAACCAAAGTTTCCGTACTCTTTTTAAATTTATGGTTTCAAGGTCTAACTAGAGGTAGGATAGTCACAGTGCTATCCATTGTTCCATTTGTTGTACATCCTTTGTAAAAAAGGTTCGGCAAACTTTTAACAATGCATTTACAACCTTTGAACAATACGCGGCACCTTATGGGTCCGGTGACTAGTCATTGCACATAACCAAACCCTTGACGTACATATGTCTATTGCACACATATAATTTGCAGGGGCGTCATTTCAGCTTTTCCCAGGGGGGAAAATATTTAACCAGTAAGGGGGGGGGGTATATTATATTAAAGAAATGAGTCTATATAAAGTACAAAATAGCTCCTGAAAATCTTTCAAAGCAACACAAACAACAAAACAAAATATATTTGGTAGTTAACATTTTGTTTCTGGGAAAAATCGACGTGTTTATACCTGACAATGTTCTAAAGAATTTCAATATTCTATTTTTGTTGGTTTAGTATTTTAATTCAAATTCATAATAATACATTAAACAACGTGGATAGTCCCCTTCAAATCTAGATGGGTGGCTGCCCACCCCAGTCACCCCCAAATGACGCCCCTGATAATTTTTCTACAAAAGAACGCAAATTGTTTTTAACTACCTACATATAAACAATATAAAACAACAATAGAATTAATTATGATACATATATTATATACAATAAATTTCAGTAGATGACGCTAAAATAGGGCTGCTAACTTGGACAACCCCCCCCCCCCAAAAAATAAATAAAATAAAAATAATAAATAAAAACTAAAAGAGTTCAGATAAAAATATTTAAAAAATATAAGGTAATAAATATTATTATTTCTATTACATGTAAAAAACTGATTATTATTTCTATTACATGAAAAATGTAAAAAAAATTTAATCCGATTCAGTTGGCGGTTTGGGAGATAATTGAATTCGAAAACTTAAAAAAAGAGGACACCTATAACGGAAGGTACCATTTCCGGTCAATTTAAAATTTTGAAAAAAATTTACGTCGTGTTGATAAGAATTTCAGTAACTGATACTAAGTTTCAGTTCGATAGGACTAACGGTGTCCAAAAAATCACCAAAATACACAGACACACACACATTTTTTTCTAGATCATGAAAACGTGATCAGTAATCGATTCTGAGTTCGAACCAGTCAAAATCTCGAGTTCGAATTTTCGCATGATCACAAAACTTCATCTATTGTTACTACTTACATAGAAAAAGAAAAAAAAATAATAAATAAAAAAAAAACTTTTATCGACATTCATAGGAACTGAAACAGGGATCAGTATCCGGAACTGAAAATGGAGTCCGTATTCGAAACAAAAAGGAATCCAGAACCGGAAATGAAAAAGGAATCCGGAACTGAAACACTAGTCGGGATCCCGAAATGAAACAGTAATCGGGATCCGGAATTGAAACTGGAATACGGATACGGAATTGAAAAAGGAATAGGGAACCGGAACTAAAAAAAGAATCCAGATCCGGAACTGAAACCCCCTGGCCGCCGACTCCCTCCCCCTAGCGCCCTCGCAGTAGCCCCCCCCCAGCTGCTGCCCCCCCTCAGCCGTATATATTTTATTAATTGACGTTTTGGAAACATTTGGGGCTTCTGCAGCTATATCCATGACAGGGACCGTAAAATTTAATATCAATAGAATTTAATAGACATTGAATGATAATTTTATTTAGTATGATCCTTGTGCCTGCAGAAAACTAGCGAGTTTATTTACATATATCTGTTACAAATGTTGTTATTGACATACGGAGATCGCCTATTATTATTACAACATCAAGACGATTACGAGCTTTTGATAGGAGATGCATAACTCGACTAAATCAAGACTTGACGAGATAAGATGTAGGAAATGCAGTGAAATATAAACTCGTTTTCTCCCAAAGCTGTGGAAATATACTCGCTATTTCAATGTTGATCCAAAAATTATCTTTATTTAGTTTAAATCGTACTGGTGCCTTCATATTACTTTGCAGATCTATCAAACTTTCTTACAATTCGATATCAATATCAATTGCATTCACAGTAAATGGATCAATCGCCAATCTGAAATATTTAGATTTATAATTTCATTCGGTAAATTAAATTAAAATGAAAATTAAATCTAACTTGCATATCCTCGTGAAGCTGCTTCTAATGTTCAATATACATATGTATGTATGTATACTCGTATGTAAAGATCATCATCTTGTATTTAATTAGAAATAGTAGCCAATGATGGAAATTGTGTTAACTCACGACGTCCAATATTAATTTTGAAAAGATTGAGCTTTCCAAGAAAAGCAGTAATTACATTTTTACACATTATAAGATTACAACATTTTCCTTGTAATTGTTTGTTTAACATATTACATTTCTCAAAAATATCTGATTAATAAAATATATCTAAAATAAATATTTCTTTTTCATTTGTTTATCTTGTATTTATCTTTTTCATTTAATTATCTTTGTAAAAATCTGTAATTGGACTCGGATGTTATATACATACATATATTATATATTTACTCTTTGTTTTTATGCATTTCTACATCTTGTTATCTGTTGATTTTTCAATAAATAAAATAATAAAAAAAATAATAATATCGCATTTTGCACCAACCATATCTTCCCCAAATTGATTGTCAATCATCAAGGGCACAATACTGTTCCAAAGTATAACAACACGATTAAGAAAACTACCCTTCGATAGCTTCCTCACATATTTATCGAAAAAGGTGATCTGAAAGTGGATTTGATTTAGTGAAATTTATTGTTTTTATATATGAGACCCATGTACACGCTTTCCCTACCGTATTTCAAAAATATTTGGGACATCTTTTCTCAGATAAAGTATACTCTCGATGATCCGTGCCTGTAAAATATTAATTAATTTTTCAAATAACACGCGTGTTATTTGAAACCAATGCTGTCATACTGAACGAAAGTTTTTCGTTCCCCTTTAATGTCTTTTACTTTTGCGTTGATTCTTTAAGTCGCTTTTGTTCAGCGAATAAGTAACAAGTGCGTGTATTCAGAGCAAAATATTTTCGTAACATACGTATGTTTAATTATTATCAATTATTTTTTTTCTTACAAACTCGAAAATATTTCAGATTTACTGTTTGATTTTTTTTTATTGTTTAAATTTTTTTAAAAGCCAAATTTTTCCATGAGAAATTAGGATAAGAAGACAACTTCAATGCTTCATCTGGCTGCTTGAATAGATTTTTTTTGTACATATATTTTGGCAACACTATTACTAACAGCTACTAAAGACCACTTATCTGCTTAACTGTAAGCATTTTTCTTAATAAATAATGGGTATTTAAATTATGAAACAAAAATTTGGGTTGTAAACATGATATATTAGAAACAAGTCAAAATTTGATGATTCGGATTATCCGTGTTTTTCAGTTATCCGTACCTTTCCTCCCCAGCATTAGCCAAGATAATTGAGAGTATACTGTACTTTGAATATATACATAGTAGGTACCTTTTTAAAGGTACTCGACACTCGGGTTACTTTTCTTTATAATTTATTCATCTATGCTATTACAATCTTTACCAAAACTTATCTCCTAGAGTATTTTCGGCTATATTTTATCCATATATTGACTTAGGTTTGAAAATGATCTGAATAAACGTAGGAGAAACGGTCGGAATAATAAAATCGTACGAATTAACAATGACATGAAGAAATCGCCCAATGGCCAATTTGCCTATAAATATTATAATCTTTGTCTAGTATCTATCATCAGACACGCGTGTTCTTCCTGGAGTTTGATATTTTAGGAAACCTTCATTAACAACTCATACTTTAGAAAATAAGTAATCGAGTACAGGGAACATAATACACATACAAATAATATTTTAAACTGTTTAATCTGTACGTCTCATTCAATTGAATTTGATTAAATGCAGATCAATATGCACATTATTCTGATTTGTAATTATTAATATGATAACATTGTTCTACATTGATTTTTCTAGGAAAAATATATATAAATTATTCGTAACCAATGGAAAATTTGTTTTTTTTTGTGATAAAAAAAAGTGACGTAAAACAAATTTTAGGATATATAACAAGATATTTAAATGAAATTTCATTCGAGAGCGGTTTAGCGTGGAAGACCCATTAATACATATAATATAATATTTGAATTGACAATCACGATGAAAGTAGTGGTAATAGCGATTGCCTTGTTCTGTATGGTAGCATCTGTCGCTAGTAAACCAGGTAATTAAAATTAATTCATTATATACCATCTAAACGACTTAAGTCAATTTGATATAATAAAAATAATCGGTTTTAACATTTTCAGATAGGCTCGTCTGCTACTTAGGAACTTGGGCAACGTACAGACCTGGAAATGGAAAGTTTGAAGTTGAAGATCTCGATCCATTTATTTGTACACATGCTATTTACGCCTTTATCGGACTAGAACCCTCAGTCACGGGCGAAATCAAAGTTTTGGACCCTTGGAATGATCTGCCTGATGGTGGAGGCAAAGGTAGAAATCATTGAAATGTAATTTCGACTAAATAATAAATCTAATTTCACCATTGTAATATTTTGTTCGCTTCAGATGGTTTACGAAGGTTCAACGATATGAAGAAAATCAACCCTAAACTGAAGACAATGGTCTCTATTGGTGGATGGAAAGAGAAAGGACAAAAGTTTTCTGAGGTAACATTTGACGTAATAAATACGTATGTACATATATACTTGTAGCATTTGATTTGAACGTTTAATTATTTAATTTTAGGTCTTTGACGATTCAGCTAAAAGAGCAGTGTTTGTGAGAAGTGTTATGAACTTTTTGGCAAAGCATAGATTCGATGGTCTCGATATTAATTGGCAATATCCATATCAATCCAACGATACAATGAATTTCGTAAAAATTCTGAGCGAACTTAAAGCTGAATTTATTAATTATGGATACATTCTCTCTGCGTCCGTTCATGCAGCCGAACGAACATTCAGGCTACTATATGACATACCACGAATGTCATTGTAAGTATTTCAATTCCATAGTACATAGATATACATATAATATAAATATAATATATTAAAAGCATTAATAATTAACGTCTTATTATAGATATTTGGATTTCTTTAATGTCATGACATATGACTTTCATGTTCCTAATGAGAAGCATTTAGATTTGCACACACCACTTTATAGTGGTGGTGATCATTTCAATGTGGTAATTATTATATTTTAATGAACAAAATATTGATCATTCTATGTATGTATGTACAAATGAAATAATATGTACTCGATTTTAAGAATGAAAGTATTCAAGCGTGGCTTAGATATGGAGCACCTCCTCAAAAACTAAATATGGGAATTGCCTTTTATGGACGCTCTTTTACTAAGAAAAGCGTAGATTGTAATACCCCTAGAATTTGTGAAGCAATCGATGCTGGAAACATTGGAAGCTTAACAGTAGAAGGCGGTCTCCTCGGATATCATGAGGTATGCATACATACGCACATGTATAATATATTTATTGAAACAATAAAATACAATAGTTTGTTCATTCAAATAATAGATATGTCTGACAGAACCAACTGCCACTAAAGTTTTTGATGACGATAGAAAAGTACCATACATGTATTGGTCAAATCAATGGGTTGGCTATGACGATTTGAATTCTGCTAAATTGAAGGTATAAACTAATTTTCTAAAGTCTTATTTTCAATTTGATTAACCTTGCTACCTTACTGATAATTTGTCGTAACTTAGGTTGATTACATAAAAGAATTCAATCTCGGAGGGGCTATGGTTTGGAGTGTTGATTATGATGACTTCCGTGGACACTGCGGCAAAGGCAAAAGTCCTATGTTGACATTATTGAACAAAGAATTGGTTGCTTAATGTTCGAAAATGAATCTAGGATCGACCATTCAAAGGAGCTATTTAGAATTACATTTAACTAATATTAAAATTAGTTAAATGTAATTAATTAATTTCATATTATTTTTTATATTTATGTGTGTAAATAAATAAAATGTAAAAAAAAATGTTTCCCATCAAATTCATTTAAGAAAGATTGAAATGAAATATGTACATACATATATGTATTTTTATAGTTATTTTTTTTTAATTTCACTAAAAAAAATCGGATGTGACCAACCCACAACTATATCTACATATTTGATTAAATATAAGAAGTATAAAAAATAAAATACGATAATGAAACATACATATGTACATACACATTCACACATGCCGGTTATGAGAGCATTTTCGATACAAATTGAGCGCAAATGTAAGGAAACTTACATATGTAAGACATAAGTTCTAATTTCGGTTGCTGGATTTTGGTCAAATTTTTTTATTACTTAAAATCACTATAACTATTATACTCATTAAATATCAACAAGATAGAAATAATTTGAAAGGTCAAAATAAAAAATTGTTTTAAAAAAATTACTACTTCCGGCTTAAAAAATCTGGCTAAAACCTTATCAACTCTAAGTTAGTACATACAAATAATACAAATATAAATCTTCAGCTTGGCACGTTCATGGGTGTGGAATAAATCGTGTGGTCACAACATTTTTGACTGTTCTAAGAGGAAAAGTCCCACTTCCAGTTTTTTAAATTTGGACATTTTTTTATTTTTTTAATCACATTGATACAAGGATTATACTTGAATTTTCTTGTGAAGAGCACACTTGTTTAAAGGGTCGAAAAAAATAGTGGAAGAAAAATCGAACAAGAATAAACTGCTACTTCCTGTTGTTGGATATTCACCAAATTTTATATATATCTTCTATAAAGTTATATATAACTGGGTATTAAGCTTAAACTTAAAAAAAACCTCGATTCTCTAGAGTAAAAGTACTACTTCCGGCTGAGGTAAAAATATTAGGGTGTAAAATTCATAAATTCTATTACAATAAAAAAATTTTCAATTAAAAAAGATAATGGAATTCAAAAACTTAAAAAAAGAGACCTATAAGGGGAGGTACCATTTCCGGTCAACTTAAAAATTTGAAAAAAATTAAAGTCATATCTATAGTAATTTCAATAACCGATACTAAGCTTTAGTTCGATATGACGAACAGGTGTCCAAACTAAATACACAAACACACACATTTTTTCTAGATCATGAAAACGTGATCGAATCGTGAAGTGATCGAATCTGAGTTTGATTCAGTCGAAATCTCGAATTCGAATTTTCGCATGATTACAAAACTTCATCGATTGTTACTACGTATCTACATACATATGTAGATGAAGTAAAAATTGTTTCATATTGCAAGTAAAAACGTCATTATAATAATTTAATATATACCAATTATTTTTGGAAATTATGTTTTATCCCACAGAATATAATTATATGACACGAGATTATAAAGTGAATTTTATAATCTCGTGTTTACATCTCGTTTATCATGAAAATGTGAAGGCTTCTTTAGTGTATTATATATGTACATACATACATACATATGTGCGTAGTGGTATTTCAAATTTAACCAATACTCCGTATTGGATAGGTTAAAATCAAAGATAATTCATTGTTTACAAGAAAACAATTATCTTAGTGTTGTTTTAAAGTAAACAAAAGCAAGATAAAGCATCGACATATTGATGACAAGTCATTGAAATCACAAATAAAAGATATGATAACACACAAGTAAAATAGTGAAAACAATACAAATAGAATGATTGAAAGAGAAACACGTATGTAAGATGTACATAAATGTAACTGAAATTATGTAAAGAGTAGAACAAATGGGATGGGATTAAGCGATTTGCACAAAACAAGTTCAAGTGGTGTAGAAGAGAGCAAAAGGTAGATCGAAGAAAATGTTGACGATGTATGAAAGAAGATGGTACAAGCTACATAAATATGTAGGTATAGAAGAAGATTTAAAAGCATTTTGTAGATGAAAGGCATATGCGTACATCAACGAATCCGAACATACATAATCCGTATGTTTCCAGTGAATTCGATGCACTTGCACTCATGACTGTGTAATCATGATCAAATTGGAACTCTTTGCATTGTCCATTGTTAAAATGTTTTAATTGTTCAAAAGATACAAGATTAGATTCCAAAGATTCCTAATAAATGAAGTGTCAAGGTTGGCAACCGACGTCACACTGAATTGTCCATATAAATCACGCCATTTTTATTCGAGAGTCATCTGACGTTGGTTGGGCACGGAGTCTGCAAGGAAGGACTCTTGACGTCATCATGAAATTAGCCATCGTTTTGGCGATAGCTTTGGTTGGCCTGGTGGCATCCGTTGCCAGCAAGCCAGGTATGTTGTATACACCTGAATGTATCATATTTTAATATTTTTGTATACATAAAAATAAGTGCCTCCAAGTATAAGAATGGACAAGTGACAAAACTGAAAAAAAAACTTTATATATATAGTTGGTAAAATTTTTAAAATTCAATCACATTGTATCGAAATTCAATATTCGCTTATTATAAAAACGATCCAAATCAATTTCGGTGGTATATACTAGTATCTAATAAACGCACCTGCTTGTGATAGGAAATATTCAATATATACATAAATAGTCCATATTGATAGGTATGAATTTTTAAAATGAAAAAGTGGCACTTTGCTATTTTATATTGATTTCTGAGTTTTTTTTATTATTGAAAAATACTGAAAAAAGTCAATTCGCTTATTTTGATTACATACATTTGTTTCTTTTCAGATAAGCTTGTCTGCTATTATGGCAGTTGGGTGTTTTACAGACCTGGAGATGGAAAGTTTGACGTTGACAACATCGATCCGTTCCTCTGCACGCACATTATCTACTCCTTCATTGGATTGGAGCCTTCAAATTCTGGTGAAATTAAAGTTCTAGATCCTTGGGTTGATTTGGCTACAGACGGCGGCAAAGGTGACGATGATTCTGTTTCTTGGGCATGTTTGAGTTGAGTGTCGCTTTGATTTGTAAATGGTGTAATTTCGTATGCTTCAGATGGTTTTAGAAGGTTCACTGCTCTGAAGAAAATTAATCCCGATTTGAAAACCTTGATTGCAATCGGAGGATGGAACGAGGGATCTGTCAAGTATTCTCAGGTGAATATATTATTATTATGAATACTATGTCTGTATTTACATATGATAAGCTGGCGCATATGTATTGTAGGGGTGACCGCGAAGAAGTCGAATATATTCGTTTATCATGCATACATATGAAAAACGGTTAGTATATATATATATCAGTGGCGTGCGGTAAAACTCTCTCTCCCACCGTCGTATATCCTCACTTAATTTGCGCGAGCAGGATATAACAGGAATAAGAGGAACAGGCTTTTCCTCCCGTATCCTGCGCGCGCACATTAAACAAGGCTGTATGAGAAAAAGAGAGATAATTTCACCGCATGCCACTGATATATATTATATATACATAGTACCGTTTACCATGCACCCTTTTTTTTGATCTTTCAACTTAAGATCTTTCGATTTTCGATCATTGCCTTCCGATATTTGCTTTTTCGACCTTTTCACTTTCGGTCCCGTGAGGTAGACCCGTATCGGAGAGGAGAAAATTTGGTAGAAAATCCGATCACAATCAGAATTTTTAATCTACAAACAGACCTAGAAACCTTTAAGATTTATAAGAACTATTTTTCATTTGATAGATAAGTTATTTTAGAAAAAATTCAGTCCGATAAAATAATTCTGATTACACTTAATGATAATACGTTCATACGTATATAGCTGGTTAGCCTATCATACGGCGGTTAATGTTTATCTCTTTTTGTTCTGTCATTTGACCTTTATTTATTACATGTACTTCATATCGTTTACCGAGGTGTTATTGAGATAATTTTTTTATTATTTATTCAGTAGTTTTTAAATGTGATCCTAATCTTGTAATTATAAACACGGCATCACTTCAAGTCGCACATGCTAAAATGGTGATAAATCAAAAAAATAAATATCTTCCAACATATATTAATTGCACTTTTAATGTTCTGAGATGCGCGCGTTGTCGAGTCAAAAATGCCCTAAAGTTTTTTTTGCTGTACACGATATTTGTAAGAATAGTTTTAATCGAAATATTGACCAATGGCGGGAAGCTTCATAGTAAAAAGAATTTGAGAATTGCGATACGTCTAATGAAGCCCGGGAATTTACAAGTTTACGGGGCAACGCCGATTAGTTACCATTAAGGTTCGGCGGGACCCAGTGCTATTTGGACAAAAAATGGGTTCATCATTGTCTATTACAATGGCCAACCTTTTTTTTTGCTCTTTAGCTTTGTATTTCATTGTAATAGACAATGGTCAACCCATTTTTTGTCCCAATAGCACTGGGTCGCGCCGATCTCTAGTTATCATTAAGCTTCGACGCGACCCTGCGCACCATTTTTCATTTTTATGGTGAACCTTTTTTTTTGCTCTCTTTCCTGGAAAATAGCCCCAAAACTCAAATTTTTTGTCCAAAAAGCACAGTCCCGCGCCTGTCTCTAGTTATCATTAAACGGTTCTATCCAGTTAAAGGTCTATTCATACATATCCAGCACGACCCGTATCCTGCAAGTACGGACAGTATTCTTTGGTAAATTATTTATGGACGCTTATGAATGCGTGAATGCGCACGCGCGAATGGAGTACGAATGCGTCTATATAGAATGTAACTAAGAATAATGTCCGTACCGGATCTTGCTGGATAGGTATGAACAGACCCTAAAGCGTGTCAAATTAATTTTTTTAATATTTTCAATTTAAAATAGTTTTTTCTTCGTTGTTTTATTTAATTTTTTTCATTCGAAAAAATTTACATCTTTAATCTGCAACATATAGAAAAAGAAGCCCTGGAATTATTACAATTACGAGACGTCCTTCCAAGCGAAATGGTTTGTCCCAACGGTCACGAGATTAAGCTCTACCATTGTTTACGTCTTTCACGGAATTGCGGAAAGTCCATGTATCGAAATAAGGTTAGGTTAGGCTAGGTTTTTTTCCTGGAAGTGCGGAAAGTTCACGTGTCAAAATAAGGTTAGGTTAGATTAGGTTAGGTTATTCAACTCAACTCAAGCTCAACTCGCGAACAACATGGTTGAGGGCGACCAGACCAATGCATGCAGGTAGATGGGACATGCCGCACTCGTCAACTTGTTTGTCGCACACATTTCCATATATTTTTTCGTGTCGCGCAACAAGTCGGCCGACAAAGTTGTACGGTGCGGCCCGGCCCTAAAGGCCACAGGTTAACAGTATAGTACCCATTAAACATATATACATACTATATACTCGGGCAACATCGAGTACATACATACGTATGCTTATATTGCCTATTGAGATAAATGACATTACTTCACTTAATGAGCTTCTGACTTTTTTTAGACTTTCTCCATCCCAGCAAGGAGGACAGTTTTCGTCAGAAGTGCTGTGAACTTTTTGAAAACGTATGGATTTGACGGTCTAGACCTCGACTGGCAATACCCCAACCAGAGAGGTGGTGTACCAGAAGATGTCACCAATTACAGTGCACTCTTGAGCGAGCTCAGAACTGAATTCAATAAAGAAGGATTCATCCTAAGTGCTGGAGTCGCCGCTGTCGAATCTTCCATTAAGCTGTCTTACGACGTACCCAAACTAGGACAGTACGTATCGTCTTATATACTCGAAACATCTGATTTTTTCAACTAAGAAAGATAAATTTGCCTCTGTCTAGGTATTTGGACTTCATCAACGTCATGGCGTATGATTACCACGGAGCCTGGGACCCACAGTTAGGCTTCAACTCACCACTTTACATGTCTAAAGTCGAAGAAGGCACTGCTGTTGAAGGATTTAATGCTGTAATTATACAAAGATAATTATTTATATCATGTTTGTATCGGTTTTTTTAACCTATTCTCTCTTACAGGATGCTTCTATTCAAGCTTGGATCAAATTGGGAGCACCTGCTTCCAAAATAGTTTTGGGTATTGCCTCATACGGACGATCTTTCACTGTGGCCGATGTGAATTGTATCAAACCTGGATGCCCATCTGCTGGACCAGGACAACAGGGACAGATCACTCAAGAAGGCGGCTTCCTCGGATTCAACGAGGTATACAACAGATTTAAAATAATAATACTGAGCTATAACATAACTTTGAAACTGAGCGGCTATGTTTGATTTTGGACAGATTTGCTTGAGAGAACCTGGCGGCAACAAGATGTGGGACGACGAAGCTCAAGTTCCATATTTGTCTTGGGGAACTCAATGGGTGGGATACGATGATGAAAGATCAGCCAAAGTGAAGGTTAAAATCTGCTTTCAATATCTTGTCTCATAATCTACATATAGTATATGCTTATTACACTGATTTGTTACACTTGTGATTACATATAGGTCGATTACGCAAAGAAATACAATCTAGGTGGTGCTATGGTATGGAGTATCGACACCGATGACTTCCACGGTTTTTGCGGCAGAGGCTTGAACCCTCTCATGTCAACCCTGAGGAAAGAATTAGACATCTCAGAGCCAGGAAGTACCCCAGAACCAGACACTACCACAAAGCCTGATTCAACAGTCACTGAAGATGTAACACCCACTAATGCTCCAACTACCACTGAAACACCCACTACCCAAACTGGAGGGCCATCTACTCCATCTCCGACTGACATATGCAAATACGAAGGGTACAATCGAGATCCATACGATTGTTCCGTATTTTACAGATGCTTCATTACTAACGGAGAATATACATATGTGAGATTCGAATGCGATGCCGGGCTATGGTTCGATCTCATTGCAAATACTTGCAATTTCCCAAATCTTGTTAATTGTGTCCCTCAAACACGTCCAGTTATGATTCGTTGATAAGATTTTTTTTTTGTATACTTACACTATTGAATAAATAAACAAAACGCTAAATAAAATTCACTCATTCTTCGAATTTATAACATTGGAAATAGTGACTTTCTAGCTAATATATTATTGTATACATATACAATAATATATATATATATATATATATATATATATATATATATATATATATATATATATATATATATATACTCGTATATTATTTATTTATTTTTTACATATGTATATATCAGGAAGACCTTACAGGTAAACCCCAATGCGCCTTCCTGGCCAATTACAAACAAGTAGCATTTTTACTACACAAGTCGCTGAATTATGAGACACTGAAAACTCGAAAATTAACGAGGCATCTATGAATTCTACATAAATTTTATTGTACATTAATCATACTCAAATAGTGGTAACATAGTAGGTAGGAAGGTTTTAGCCAATTTTAATCGGGAACTGTTTCAACAATGAAATCAGAAAAATTGGCAAACTCTAGTCACAACTATCCAAGTCTGACCAGCAGTACTACAGATATACTCAGAAAATTTCTTTTCAATCGAGGTCTTAACAACCGAGCAATGCTACTGGCTAAATACATGTTATAACTACATGTAACAGTCGAAGTGTATTTTCAGTTGTAATATATTCCAACTGGTGTTTTAGGTCATGCATATCCGAATTTAATTACTAAATTATACCTCTACAAGCGCAAATATTCTTTCAACAATGTGCGACCGTTGTAATACATATAACAGTTGAGTTTGGACAGTTCTACTATTTTTACGAATGCTTTAAAATTCAATAATTCGCTAATATTTGGTAGGTATTATGAATTATGGTAATGCGTATCGTATTAAAAAAACAAAAATGTGACTTTCCAACTCAATTTACTAGTCGAGTGACGTTTTTACGAAAATTTAACCTCTTCATTTACCTGGTACCAACACTTATAGTTGAACTGTATTTGCAGTTGTAATATATTTTGACCAGTTGGAATGTACATAATGCACCATATGAATCAACTTAAGTGGGTTAGACGGAATATGTATGTATATTCCAACTAGTCAAAATTTATTAAAACTGAGAATACTCTTCAACTATAATATATACTCGTAGGTACATAACCATAACCATAATAAAAACGTATTATAAATACTATAAATCGTCTTATGCTGCGTACGGACCAAACCAACGACGATTTTGGTCCAACGTTTTAACCAGCAGGATAAAACCAGTAGCGTACAAAATATCGAAATAAAAATTAAATTTAAAAATTGAAATTAAATATCAAAATTAAAACTATTATTATTATATTAAAATTAAATTCAAATTTCAAAATAAAATTATAATCAATATATTAAAATTAAAATAAAATATTGAAAGTTAAAACAGAACATGCCCAATTTAAATAAATTTTCGAGATTGACCTAAAATTAGATCATCAACAATCACATACAGGTAATCCTCGACTTTTGTTTGTCGAAGATGTTTTGACTTACGAAGATACGCACTAAGATCGAAAAAAAAATCAAAGAATTATTATTTTTACTTCCCCGTAATGCACAGTTACTGAGAATATCTCATGTATAAGTATGGGTGACCGAGCGATGGTCCCAATCCGGTACGTTGTCGGTTTATCAAACGAAATTTTTTTAGTCTTCAATTGTTTCTCTCGTCGAAATAAATCAATTAATTAAATCTTTTCAGAGGTAAATTTTATCGGACAATGTCTTCAATTGTTTCTCTCGTCGAAATAAATCAAATAATTAAATCCATCTCAGAGGTAAAATTTATCGGATAATGTGTGATTATTAATTTTATTTCGACGAAAGAAAAAAAAACCCTTTGACAAATCACCGACAGTTTTTTTGTTTAATGTCTCATCGGCGGCGGAAACACAGTAGTATATCGTGACGACTTTTAATAAGAAATAACAACAAGGTTTTTTTCGCTCGTAATCAGAGAAATTATAATATTTCTCTGGTTGTAATGCGTATCGTCGTAATTCAAAACATTGTTGTAATTCAAAACATCAACGATGATCTAATTTTAGCTCAATCTCGCTCGTTAGCTTAATTTTGATATTTAATTTCAATTTTTTAATTTAATTTTTATTTCGATATTTTGTACGCTACTGGTTTTAAAAGTTGGCCCAAAATCGTCGTTGGTTTGGTGCGTACGGACCATTACAGGGTTCAAAATTTGAATTACTGTATTGATACCTGTCATTATTGAATACCTAGGTTAAGGTTAAAAGGTTTAGCGTGTGTAAATATATGTATTATGCATAAATAAATACATATTACATATGATATGTAAGTATATGTACTACGCATATTAGTAGTCCTGGGAATTTGAGGCATTTAATTGTTAGTATTGATTTACTATATTATACAACTGGGCCAGAGAGATCAATTGTCCGATATAAAATGTCTTTCTTTTCATAGCCAGATTCAATATGGATTGGTTCTCTCTTACTGTAGGATTTTAGATTTTGATAATTAATGACCAATATTAGGGTAAAAGTATATGTAGGTTTTATAAAAAAAATCGGAATGAATGCAGTATGCAGTTTTAATATTTTCAGCATTCGTTTGAAGATATATAATACATAAAACAGCAGAACAGACTAGTGGTTAGCAAGTAATGATTTAAAGAGTAGTCACGAGCTCAAATCCCACGGGTTTCTGATGGCCAGACCATTTATTTGTGACTCCAGGTCGATCGTTTCATTGAAACGGTTCCAACAAATTGGCAACCTTACCCATTTTCACGCAAAAATCTCGAATTTTAAGCAATCTCGAATTTCAGTGAATTGTATAAAATGCTGCAAATTTACTTTGACAGTAAATAAATGTCTCTGAGGATTTTAATTGATATGCATTCATTGAGTTTCGCGGAATTGTTTAAAATGCTGCAAATTTACAAATTTGACCATAGATGTCTCTGTGGATATTAATTTATATGTATTTATGTACTTTGTATAATACTAATAATATTTGTAATATATTTCTGGCCAGGAAGGCGCATTGGGGTTACCTGTAGGCATATGTCATAGAAATAAGTCAATTATTACTAATAATAGGCATAGAAATAAGTCAATTATTACTAATAATAGGCATAGAAATAAGTCAATTATTACTAATAATAGGCATAGAAATAAGTCAATTATTACTAATCAATATCAATTAAATCATTCAATCCTTAACACGTCATCTTCTATTAAGGATCTTGGTGTACATAATATAATACTCAATAATAAACTAGATTTCTCTGAACATATTTCTTTTATTACCAACAAAGCATTTAAATCTCTTGGATTCCTACTCCGCTCTACAAAACCCTTTAATGATCCTTATGTACTAAAATTACTTTATTTTTCCTTTGTAAGGTCTCACCTTGAATTTGCCTCAATTATCTGGTCACCTTTTTATTTATCCCATATTAATTGTATTGAGAAAGTTCAACTTAAATTTATTAAATCCTTACGATACCTTTTTCCTACCTATACCCATTCTACTGTTTCCGACATTTTAAAAATCCTTTCTTCTAACAATCTTTCTGTCAGGCGACGACATACTGATGCTATATTCTTCTTTAAGCTCATAAATGGTTTCCTTGATTGTTCTGATTTACTGAATAAGGTTAATTTCAGAATCCCAGTTCGGTACTCTAGACGCGTTGCACTCTTTTCACTTGATCCTTTCAATACTAATTCCCAAAAATATTTTTATCTGCAGCGCGTTTATCGTATGTTTAACGGAGAGCTGAATGAGGTTGATCTATTTGGTATTTCCCTACATCAATTCAGGTCTAACATCAAGAGAATCTTGACCGATTGATTCATTTCTTCTCCTATTCTATTTTTCCAATATTTCCAATATTTTTATACTTTAGTTTAGTTATGTAATGTTCTATTTAATCATATTATAGCTTTCATTCTTTTCTTTTTCATTTGTTTATTTTGTATTTACCTTTTTCATTTGTTTTATATTTGTAAATTTCAATTTCTTCTTATATTCTATTTTATAACCTTTTCCAAATATTTTAATACTATAGTTTAATTATGCAATGTTCTACATATTTTGTCATGCCTTTATTCTTTACTTTTTAATTTATTTTCCTCATATTTATCTTTTTCATTTTTGTAAAAATCTATTATTGGACTCGGATGTTACATATATTATTTATTTACTATTTGTTTTTTTATACATATCTATGTACATCCTGTTTGTTGATTTTTCAATTAATAAAATAAAATAAAATAAAATAAAATATGTATTGTATTATTATATTATAGTATTAACGACTTAATATTTAATTTAAAATAAGTTATCGACTGCATCAGTAAAATATGTACATAGAGATTTAGATTTGAATTTATCGTGTGTAAAATCTAGATGTAGTCATTTTTTTAACGGACGACAATTGAAAATTTAGAAAATTACAAAAATCGTAATCAATCAATCATATCGGTTTATATTAATGTATTAAAATCGAATCGATTATGATCAAATTAATCATTGCATACAATAAGATTAAATTCTTTTAAATTTTAATTCACGGGGGGCAACGATTACATACATTAATTTAAATATATACATATATTATGATGGAGGAAAATTTTAATTTTAAAATAGTTTATTACTGCAACTGCTCCTTTTTTTATTTCATCGTAATCAGATACGAAAATACGACATAGAATAAAATAATAAGCTGCGCATTGGCATTGTCGGCGTCAAACTCGATTGTTGCCACTGCCTCTTCTTATTTCATCTTTGGATATATGAAAACATAAAGTCGAACAACGAACTGCTCAATATCGTGGCGTTAAAAAGAACTACAAAAAAATAACAAATAAAATAATACGTCTGCGCATGCGCTTTGTAGGCGTAACGAAAAACGTGTGTGAGCGATGAAACTAATTTGCCTACTAGTGGCCTGTGTGCACATACTTGTGCACTCCATTTCAGTGGCGTAGCCAGGATTTTGTCAAGGGGGGGTTTTGACAGGAAAAAAGGCAAAATAAGTTATATAATTTATATTTAATTAATATAAAATCACAAAATATAAAAATAAAGTAAATACGTAATAAAAATATAGTATGAACAAAATTCAAATAAAATAAAAATAATGAATACTTTAAAAAATTACGAAATTCACAGATCTAATCTTTGCGTCTTTATTGTAAACATATCTAATATTTTTTCTGCACTAGCATTTATATCCCTATGAATATTTAATAAAGCAAGTAGTGTGGAAAAGCTCCGTTCACTTGTGGCCGTTGTCACCGGAAGTGTTGCTAGAATTTTTAGAAGTATGTAAATATTGGGGAATATATGGGGAGTGCAAATTGCAATTGCAGCTAGTGCGTTTTTTGGTCGATTTTCACTAGTACTTATATATTGTCACCACATTTCCAACTCTCCAGTTAGAATGCAAGGCCCACAAAATATATCTTGGTTGTAAATTTCCCCCAAAGTCTTTATCTTATTTTTTAAAACACTCCATGTTTGAGAGCTTTTTCCATCAGGAAGAAATTTTCAAGTATACATATGTTTATGTCATAAAAATCTATCATGGATTTGTGATAAAAAACTATCCAAAAATGGTACTAATGATCAATTGCGACAGGAGTGGGATATTTTGCCGCCGACCGCGATCCGCCAAGGGGGGGGTCCAGACCCCCCGGATCCCCCCCCTCGCTACGCCACTGCTCCATTTGATCGGCCGACATTAACAAAAGAATAAATTGAAAATACGAATTTTTATTTTCTATAAAAATTAATTAAATTTTTAATATTATTATTATATGCCACATCTCTTTCCACGATTCCAAGGGGAGAAAGAGAGACGGAGCATGGTGAGTGAGTACATCACATCGCATCGCGCATGCGCAAAGCCCATACTATGCCCATACTATATCTGAAATCACAGATGGTTGCATTCACTATTTTGAAAGACTAAAAAAAATAATTTAAAGAATTAAGGAATAAATTAAGAAAAAATACATAACTTTATTTAAATTATAATATGTATATGTAAATAAGTATGTATGTACATATGTATGTATATGTAAGAGAACATAGTCACACAATAATACGCAGGAATCACAGTTATTAAAATATTATACAATAGATACAATCACAGGAATTAAGTTTTAATTTAAATGAAAAAAATATGCAATCATAACTGTTTTATTAAAAGAATATTTCCGAGCTTTTAGCTTGTTTCAAAATATGTTCGCCTTAATTGCTCGATAAAATTTTTCTAAAATCAATACAATTGTAATCAAAATTTTGCCTGATTCAGCCTCTACAGTTTTTAATAATTGTTTACGCTGTTTCTCTCCTTTCTCCAGGCTGCACTCATTGAACTAAATATTCCTTCTCAAATTGAATAAGAATGAGGAATTATATTATATTATATTATATAACTAGCTGAACCCCGGCATGCGTTGCAATGCCATAATAACGCATGCAATTCCCGTTCCTGTTCCCGTTCCCGTTCTCGTTCCCGTTCCCGTTCCCGTTTCCGTTCTCGTTCCCGTTCCCATTTGTCGGAAAACCGCAGGTAGTGAAAGCATTTGAAATTATTGCGTTGCAATGACACTCATTCCCGTTTTTCCCGTTTCCGTTCCCGTTTTTTCCCGTTTTTTTTTCACAGTAATCTTCCCGGACATGAATACAACAAATCCTGAAAGTTTCATCGCAATCGGTTCAGTGGTTTAGCAGCCTATTCGAGACACACATACAGACATTAATTTTTATATACATACATATATAGATTACATCGGTCTCCGTGACGAGACAGAATGTTAAACGACAGAAAACGCAAATATCGGAAGGCAAAGATAGAAAATCGAAAGATCTTAAGTCAAAAGATCAAAAAAAATGGTGCATGGTAAACGGTACATACTCACTTAATTTGCGCGAGCAGGATACAACGGGAACAAGAGGAACAGGCTTTTCCTCCCGTATTAATGTGCGCGCGCAGAATAGGATATATTGATCACACAAACGAAAAAAATTTTCTCGCAAAATTTTGAAATGGCATATCTGTGCGGTAAGAAAAAAAAGCCTCACATGATTTTTGAGGAATTAATAAAACCTTGTGCATTAATAATTGCTAAAACTTTATTAGAATCTGAAGCAAAAAAAAATCCAGCAGATTCCATTATCGAACGATATAATTCGATCGCGAATCCAGGATCTTAGTGAAGATAAAATTTTACTGCAAGTAATAGAAGACATAAAAGTTAGTCCTCTGAAAATAAGTATACAACTGGATGAATCAACTGACGTGGATAATTGCTGCCAACACTTGATATTTGTGCGATATATAAAGGGAAAATAAATAATAGAAGAATTTCTATTTTGTATGTAATATGTAAATGTACATATGCATGTAATATGTAAATATACATATGTACATACGTGTTTTTAAATAAACAATATATCTTATATAATATCTTATAATTTTGACCTTTTAAATTATTTCGATTTTATTGATATTTTATCTTTATAAAATTTATAGTAATGTTAAGTAATAAAATAAATCGAAAAATTTGAACAAAATCGGACAACCGAAAATGGAACTTTTGTCTTTCTTGTGTTTCCTTACTTTTGCACTCAATTTGTATTGAAAATGCTCTCATAGCCGGCATGTGTAAACTTGTATGTACACATATGTATTTTTCATTATCAAATTATGTTTTTCATACTTATATTCCTCAAATACATAGATTTTTATTAATTAATAATTTGAATAGTTTGAAACCAAAAAATTGGAGAAAATTTGATTTTGTTACATATGTATGTAAATTGATGTTAATAGAAAAAAATGCAAAGGAGGTATGTAAAAATACGCTAAAATATTAAATATTTGATTATCCAACTGCGTAGTAATATGTTTCTATCCGACTTTTATTCATTATCTTAATTAATTCACTCAAACAATAAGATAATCGTTAATTGAAATCAGTATATCGATCTCATTTGCGATCCTAGATACTGGCTATGTTATAATATAATATTTGACAGATCCGATATAAGCGCTGATTTCAAAGTCTTGTTGAGTTGTATTTGTTCAGGGATGGTCAACCGATATTTTGAAATCAATCAAGTAAATGTTTGGATATAATTTTAGAAGCCATCGTCTTTATATACATACTAGTTTTAATTATGTATATGTGATTTTTTTTTTATTATGCCTGTTGTTGATGGAACAGTTGAGACTTTATGTTCTTAATATATAGGTATACATACATACATTTATGCGTGTTAGACATCATACTTTGATGGTTGTACCTCCTGCTCGCAGTTCTTTATCAAATGGTTCCTATTCCAAGAGCTATTCGACTTCTCAATGAAATCGTTGCTGCTGTGCCTGTATGTGATATTTTCCTATTTACCTATTTGTGTAGTAGCCTGCGCTCATCATTATTTTCAAAATTGGATATGATATATGGCTGAATTTTTATCTTCTTTCTTCCATTCAGGCCTCACGAGGTTGTTATGTATTCACGGCTGGTTCTTGTACATATGTATGTACTATTAACATGTATATACGGTTCGGTGATTACTAGTCAAATGTGAACCAGTCACAGGACAACCGGTCGCTCTAGATCGGTCACACGTGATCACCCGTCACACTAAAACTGGTCACTCCCTAAAACTGGTCACGAGAAAACTGGTCACACCCTAAAATCGGTCACGAGAAAACTGATTGACCGATTTTAGGGTGTGACCAGTTTTAGGATGTGACCAGTTTTAGTGTGATGGATGATCACGTGTGACCGATCTAGAGCGACCGGTTGCCCTGTGACTGGTTCACATATGACTAGTAGTCCGTTTACCGTATATATGTACATACATATGTAAATAAAGTTGCTCACTGTGGATGCAAGACATTCCCAACTTTTCTTATATTTAATAATTATTATGTTTTGTGCCTATTTCTATTATTGCTGCTTTTGTATTTTTATGTATTATATATAAATATCTATTATTTTCACTAAATTATTATTATTATTAAACTCAAAAAATGCCAAAATTGAAAAAAAAAAATTAAATATTCGGCAAATTAGATATGAAAAAAATTGGCACATTTATTCATTTATGTATGTATGTACATACATATGTGTGTATGTATATTTTAATTCAAATATAACATTATTTTACACAACTTTTTTATTTATTTTATTGTTAAATAAACACTCTTCAGCAAGTATATTGATTAACTGAACTTCTCCTGACTTCTCCGGAGAAAAGGGCAAGATGAAACTCAACAATTTCAAAAATTGATTATAGCCAGTTATTTTTATTCTATATATTTGAGATAATTAGTCACCGTAGTAAGAAATCAATTGCTAAAATGTTTAAAAACATTATCGGATGATCCCTAATCATTTAAATTTTGAATTTATTCAATATTGTGTGCATTTTTTACTACTAATTAAATGTTTGGATTAAAATAAATTGAGTTCGTGTAATTTAAAAAAAAAACTCATCAATTAAGATTATCTTTAGAGTGTATCAAAGAAAACTTGACAAAGAAAAATTATCTTTATTTCAATTTTACAATCAAAATTTGTCTGCATTAAATTTCTGATTGCTCGCACACTGTGCTCAAATCAATAATCAAACAACTGATGTAATTACACCCATTGCTCATTGTTCCGAATCGCATATTGTTAAAAAACGAAGATTACGGTCAAATTTGATCTAGATGGATGTCCGCAAGCATCTCAGATAAGGTTTACGTTGCAGCATCGTCTGAAAAAGGGGGGCTCCAAGTTCATGAAATGACGTCAGTCAGATTTGAGCATATAAGGCTGATCGCTTTTAGTCGAAAGTCATCTGACGGTGGTCGGGCACGGAGTCTGCAAGAAAAGACTATCAGACTAGACCATCATGAAACTAGCAATAGTTGTGGCAGTAGCGCTGGTGAGCTTGGTGGCCACAGTCGCCAGCAAACCAGGTAAGTTTCGAAAAACAAAAAATCTACTTACAATAATTTTTGACAAGCTTTAACCTTAATTCAACCCTCGTTCAATGTTTAGACAAGCTCGTCTGCTACTATGGCGGTTGGGTAGTGTACAGACCTGGAGATGGAAAGTACGACATTGAGAACATCGATCCAAATCTTTGCACCCATGTTATCTATTCTTTCGTTGGCCTGGATACTTCAGGAGAAATCAAAGTATTGGATCCCTGGATTGATCTGCCCGACAATTGGGGCAAAGGTATTAAAACGAACATTTTCATATATGTACATATGTATAGTAGTGGTTGTTTTGTACAAAATTATATACCTCTTAATTATTCTTTATTGCTTTCCCGTCTTATTTTAAAATTTTGTGCATTTTAGACGGTTTCGGAAGGTTCAACAGTATGAAGAAAATCAACCCAGATTTGAAGACTTTAATTGCCATCGGAGGATGGAATGAGGGATCCGTCAAATACTCTGAGGTAAACAAAACGCAAATTTATTTTGTTCAATTAAAATATGTATCTATAGTATAGTAATACAAATTTTGTTGCTTTTAGACTTTCGCCATTCCAGCTAAGAGGGCAGTGTTCGTCAAGAGCTCCGTAGACTTCTTGAAGAAATACAATTTCGATGGTCTCGACTTGGATTGGGAATACCCCAACCAGAGAGGCGGCAAACCAGAGGATGTCGACAACTTCAGCAAGCTTTTGCAAGAACTCAGAGTCGAATTCGATAAGTATGGATACCTCCTAACTGCCGCTGTAGCAGCTGCCGAAACTTCATTCACCCAATCCTACGACGTACCTAAATTGGGACAATACTTGCACTTCATCAACATCATGACATACGATTTCCACGGAGCTTGGGAAAAAGAAACTGGTCTGAACTCTCCGCTTTACATGTCCAAGATTGAAGAAGGCACCAGTTTCGCTGGATTCAACACTGTAATTATCATTTCACTATTGAAGTGTAGTATGAATCTTTTTTGGTACTAATTTTGTGTTCATTTAAAGGACGCCAGTATCCAAGCATGGATGAAATATGGAGCTCCTGCCTCTAAAGTCATCTTGGGCGTTGGATTGTACGGACGATCTTTCACCATCATCGATCAAAACTGCATCACCCCAAGGTGTCCAACTAGCGGTCCAGGAGCTGCCGGACAATTCACGAGGGAAGCTGGTATGCTGGGATACAATGAAGTATGTACTTTTTTCTTGACTTATTATAAACAATCTGGGACGTTTGTTTTAATGTATTTTGTTATTATTTTCATTAGATTTGCTTAGCTGAAGCAGGAGCCAAAAAAATGTGGGACGATGAAGCTCAAGTTCCATACATGTCATGGGGAAATCAATGGGTCGGCTATGACGATGAAAGATCCGCCAAATTGAAGGTATGTAGTTTTAATATACTTTTAAGATATGCTTTATAATGTCGACACCTTAACTAATGTTGAATGTTATACAGGTTGATTACATCAAGAAATACAATCTCGGAGGTGGTATGGTTTGGAGTGTAGACACTGATGACTTCCACGGAAAATGCGGCAAAGGCAAAAACCCACTGATGACCGTGTTGAATAGGGAATTGGGAATCACCCAATCTGGAACTACAACACCTGATCCTATAACTACCACAACTGAAGATCCTGGTACTGGCCCCACTGAGGAGCCCGGCACTACTGAGGAACCTACCACAACAACGACTCCAGCCCCAACAGCACCACCACCAACTCCATCTCCTACCGATGTATGCAAGTTCGAAGGATTCAACCGAGATCCGTATGACTGCGCTGTCTTCTACAGATGCTGGATCTATGAAGGACAATACGAATACATGAAATTCGAGTGTGGACCTGGACTTTGGTTCGACCCTGATCTCATCGTTTGCAATTTCCCATCTGCAGTAGACTGCACGCCTCAAACACCCTAAGCTATGATAATGCTATACATTTTTATTATAAACGGAATTGTTACATAATGTAAATATTTTTCAAAATAAAAGCCAAAATATTGCAAAGAAATAGTTTAACTTTTATTAACATTTATAACAATTTTAAAATAGTTTTTTTTTTAAATGAATAGAAATTTAAGTTCATTTATTTTATTATATAAATATGCATACACAACACATCACTATTGGAATAAGCTACCCTACATATGTAATATAATAATAATATCAAGCTTTTACTTAAATGTGAATGAAATAATATGCATAACATGTATATGGCTAAGGTGTATATATGTACATATGTATGTATATACATACATATATATATATATATATATATATATATATATATATATATATGTATTTTTTATGTACATACACATATGTATTAAAAATTTATACTATTTAAAAAAACTTGCCTATAGACATGTGTCATACAAAACCACTTTTAATTTGTATATTATATTATATTTCATTGATAAATTCATAAATTATGTCATATTAATGTAGCTTGGGTATTAATTCTCAGAAAATACATAGTACAGTAATTTGTCAAAAAGTATTACAAAAAAATTCTTTATTTTAAAGAAATAAATACTGATATATGTTTGAATGTAGCTTAGGTTGAATTAAGTGATTACAACTAATCTTACATACATACGTACAAATAAATACATATCAAGTGCGCCTATTTGTGTCGTTGCCGTTAAATTAAAGATTTATTTATCATATTACATTATTACAGCTATGTTATCTACGATTCGCAAACTTTGTGCACGAATTCACTGAATGTATTATACATAAATGCATGTGAATGTGAATTCATTCTATAATTTTATGATACATTTGAAATAAATTATTAAAGATTTTATGATACATTCTATAATTTTATGATACATTTGAATTACGTCATTATAATAGTATATGAATTAAAATTTAGCAAAAGTTTAAATCCTGACATTTCAAACTTATAAAAATAATGTTTGAAAAATATCGTTTCAGAAACTCTGAATATATGAAACGGAAAATAATGAGTACGAGTTTTCACTTGTGGGCATTTATGAAGAAAATTTTATATTTCACAATTAAAAATATATTATCTATAATAAAGTAGTTTATTTGAGTAAATATTTCCAATATTCAAAAATTTCTACTTTGCAATTCAAACTTGCTCTTTTCTTATGGGTATTTCATCATCATCATCATCATCTACAGTCACTCCCATTTCCACGTTTCCATTCGTTTCCACTCGTCTCTGTTTTGCGCAACACATTTCCATTCGTCTCTGTTTTGCACAACTCTCGTCCATCTCACTTTCCTAATTTCATCTACCCATCTTCATTGCGGCCTTCTTTTCACCGTTTCACATACATAAATTTCCTCTAGCATAAGTACCACTCTAGCACTAATTTTGTCCATATTTCGGCCATTCTTCTAGCTACATATGTATGTACATGACATACCAATACCATTTAAATTACTTCACTCCATCCAGTATATTCACTACCCTTGTCATAATTCTCACCCACGTATTCCTCTTCCTATATTTTCTCGTTAAACCAAGCATACGGCATTCCATACTTCTTTGCAGTATATTTGATCTAAGTTTATTATAAATATTTAAATATATGATGCTTGTAGTAATTAGAATACAAATTAAATCCGAAAAGGACATTATATATTAACAAAATATTTAATTTTAATATATAAAAATATATTGTATACTAAATTCGAAATTTAATTTATTTCGGAACAACTTTAATGAAAATTACGTGAGTAGACCGAATATTTTTTTCAGCACAGGACAACATATAACTAGAGTACGGACCCAAAGCGCACCGCTCATTGTTTAATTGTTGTAAATGCTGTGTAAAAAAGGTTCGGCAAACCTTTAACAATGCATTTACAACATTTGAACAATGAACGGCACGCTGGTTATCCGGGCTTTACATATAACACATAAGCCTTAATACTATCTATAATACATATGTAGTTAACAACCCTAAAAAGAAATGCTAATATATGTATTTATGTTATAAAAAATAGCTGTATTTATATATGATTGTATATTGTTATATGAAATACATACAAATGTAGACTATTTTCTATAGGGACGAGTATGTGCTTCAGTATTTACAGAAACAATGTTGAAAAATAATATTAAAATATGTCACAACAAAGATATTATTAATTGAACAATAGTAATCCTCAATTACACATAACTATAAAAACTACTGTTTGATAACATTCATTCCGTGACTGATGAAGAAGCCACATTTTAACATTTACGATCATTTATTTGTATGAGTCGAAAGAAAAATTTACATCACAAGTACCGCCTAGTTAAAATGTAATCCTTTTGATTTATTTATTGTACAATTAATTTCACCTGCGGCGACAGATTAATGCAAGATTATATTTAATGTACATAGATTAGTGTTTATTTTTATATTACACCCACATATTTCGACGATGATATAATACATAAGAGAATTAGAATAACTTCATATGTATGTACTGTTTGTTCTGACTAGAAATTCTTTCCAAATGCTAAATATGTTATAGTCAATATATATATATATTGACTATAACATATTCTGTTCTTCACTGTATTCCGTTTCTTTCATTCACTAAATGTTAAATATGTTACAGTCAAAGTGTATTTACCAGTTGTAATATCTTTTGACTAATTAAAATGTGTTTCATCTATCCCACGTATTGATTTCATATGAAAATGAATTTATAATCTGACTGGCCAGAATCAGTCAATATATACAAATATTCTGTTCTTAACTGTATTCCATTTCTTTCATCCACTTTTTATAAGGTTTTTTTGAATATGATTCACAGAATCTAAACTTTCAATGCGGCTTAGTTTTAATGTATTTTATTCACATTACTGCTTTTCGTGAAAACGTCACTTGACTGGTAATTTGAATCGAAAACTCACATTTTTTTTGCTTATAATTTTATCGAAATATGAAACTCATTTCTAAAATTATTAATAGTAAGTAGTATTAGCACGTTGTTGAATCCTATTAGTATTCTGTAAAAAAATCTGAACTGTCAAAATATGTGTATGTAATTCCTGGCAAGCATCGGTCAAGCATATTTTCGTCTGTAAAAGACACTTTAAATGGATTATTCCGCAAAAAGCGATCTCGCGAAATTTCGACCAAGGATCGAGATTTTAGTGACTTGCGGAACTACTCCACGGAACATCTGGCACTCGAGTTCTCGTTAGTGCAATATTTCGCGTGGTTAGCTTTCGATTGATGGAGTTTGTGGGTGCCAGATGTTCCGTGATCGAGATTTTAGTGATTTGCCCGAGATCGCTTTTGCAGAATAATCACCGAGCAAACTACAAGTTAATTTGTATTAAAATATGAATCATCTAAAACGCTAGATTAAAATATATTACATTTGATAATAAATACACTTTGACGGTCACGTATTTAAAAAAAAAAGAAGATGCCTTTACGAGTTACCCCTGAGCGACACCTTATAGACAATTAAGGAAAAAAAATTTAATGCTAAATTGGGAACTAAAAATTTGGAAACGTTTATAAATAAAATAAAATCGGACCAGTGGGATTTATGCGTCACAGATAAGATTTAAGGTGCAATAAAGAGATTGAAGCGTTTATCTGGATCGCCATAAAATTTTCGCATATATATACCAATACACTTTCGTCTCACAACCATCGAGCGACAAAGCGTCAAACTCATCAATAATAACAAGTTGTAGAAAAAAAAACGTCAGTTGCTTGAAATCGTCATGAGAGTCGGTGTACTTTTGGGACTTGCCCTATTGGGCTTGGTCAGTGTGGCTAGTGGATCGAGTAAGTTTTCATCCAATACATATAATAGATACACTATCCTTAGATGGAATCGAGGTATTTGTAATATAAATTTATATTTTCAGAAAAAGTCGTGTGCTACTATGGCGCCTGGTCCATGTACAGACCCGGAGCAGGGAAGTTCGACGTAGAGAACATTGACCCATTCGTATGCACCCATTTGATCTATTCGTTCGTCGGCTTGGAAACTTGGGGAGGAATCAGAGTCATGGATCCATGGCAAGATTTGGTAGAGGACTGGGGAAGAGGTAATATAGTTTGTTTCCAATTTTGTAGGTATAATAGCGTTTGGTAGCATATTTTCATTTTTTATACGCACAACTTTTAGGTGGTTATCAAAGATTCAACAATTTGAAGAAAGTGAACCCGCAATTGAAGACCATAGTCGCCATCGGAGGATGGAACGAGGGATCTGAAAATTATTCCAAGGTGAAACATAAACAAAAACTCATACCAAACTATATAATCCAGAAATGATGAATGTTTCACTAAAACTCATATTAAAGTTATGTTCCACCTTATGCATAGGAACGCGCTAAATATTGAAATTTGACTTTCAGACCTTCAGAGATCCGCTCAAAATTGCTTCGTTCGTCAAGGAGTCTGTTGCTTTCTTGCTAAAACACGGATTCGATGGACTGGATTTGGATTGGGAATACCCAAATCAAAGAGGTGGTGAACCGATCGACATTGAAAGTTTCAGCAATTTGCTAAAAGCACTCAGAACCGAATTCGACAAGTACGGATTCTTGCTGACTGGCGCCGTGGCCGCTGCTGAAATGTCCTTCAGCCTCTCATACGACGTACCAAAATTGGCTCAGTGAGTACTTTGAATGGAAATCAGAACAATATAAAGAATTTTAAGACTAAATTGACAACATTTTTAGATATATGGACTTCATCAACATTATGGCTTACGATTTCCACGGAGCTTGGGAAAATGTAACTGGACACAACGCTCCAATCAACATTGCTGCAGTTGAGGCTGGAACCAAATTCGAAGGATTTAGTGCTGTAATTTTTTTTTTTCGTTTTTAGAAGTTTTATATTATTTAAGTATATATAACTCAATCAATAATATAACTCAAATAAGATCAGGAATACTGCGCCTTCGTTCTAATTGATTCCTAGCCTTTCACAGCTAAGATCTTTGAGCTTAATTTGAGACTAAGATTTTTTTTAACTACCCTTTATGGGGAAAGAATCCTTATTGGTAGAATTAATTCGAGAATTCTTCTAATGGTCTTAGCTAGACTGATATATAAATACTTATTCATATTCACAGGATGCCAGTATCAAGGCATGGATCAGATATGGAGCTCCTCCTGAGAAGCTCGTTATGGGTGTTGGATTGTACGGTCGTGCTTTCACTCTTTCATCTTCCGGTTGCACTGGTCCTAGATGCCCAGTTAAGGGTGCTGGAAATGCTGGGCCATTCTCTAGGGAAGCTGGTATGCTCGGATATAACGAGGTATGCTTACTCCAACACTATTCTAATCAAATGTTGAGGGACTCAAATATAGAATACAATTTACACCGTTTTAAATAGATCTGCTCGACTGAACGTAACGACGCAAGCGCTGTTAAAGTTTGGGATGAGGAAGCCCAAGTACCATACATGGTATTCGGCAACAACCAATGGGTAGGATACGACGATGAACAATCGGCCGCATTGAAGGTATTGAAGAATGATTTTGATTTTGGAACAGTTTTAAAGTGTGTAGTATTAACTTGTTTGGTGTGCAGGTTGAATACATCAAAGCAAACAATCTTGGAGGTGCTATGGTTTGGAGTATCGACACTGATGACTTTAGCGGAGCTTGCGGCAAGGGTACTTTCCCACTGTTGAACGTTTTGAAGAGAGGTTTGATCAGTGGATCAACTGGAACCACACCTGCTCCTACTACCACTAGTGCTCCTGCTACCACTGCTGCTCCTACTACCACTACTGCTCCTGCTACCACTACCACTGCTCCTGTTACTACCGCTGGTCCTGGTATTACTGCCAACCCTCCCACTGCTGCTCCTTCTAGCACCACCGTATCTTCAGAAATACCTTCCACCTACGAGTGTAGATTTGTAGGATACAACCGAGATCCCGAGAGATGCGACGTCTTCTACCAATGCTATATCTCCAAAGGCGAGTACAAATTCTCGAAGTTCACATGCACAGCTGGGTTATTATTCGACCTCACGAAGAATACTTGCAATTATGCCGCCGCAGTAGATTGCTGAATGATTTTAGAATTTTATTTAGATTCAATGACAAATAATTATGTAAAACTTTAAGACTCAATTAAAATAAATGAACATTTAAAAAATTACTCTGATTTATTTTTGCATATGCTATACTATTGAACAATTGCTATTTTTTTCCTATATTGAATTTAAGTTCCATCTCTATTTTTGAACTCAAAGGAAAACCGTGTGACACATTTTTGTATTAACCTATCCGATCTATGTAATGCTTAAAGTATAATATTTATTTTGCATTCTACCTACATATTAGCATATTTACCTATGTATGTACGTATACATATTTAATGACATTTTCAAATTCGTGCCATTGCTCATATTTTGAACACAACAAACATTTAAGCATGATTTCTTCGATTTTTTTCGCGTTTTACAATAAAAATCAAACTAAATTTATATTTAATTGAAAAAACTTTGTTTTTTATTTATTTTTTATTACAATCAATGTACACTCGTCATTACAGATCGCTCCAATGCGACGAGTGTACGAGAACGGTCAAACAACGTATACAATACGTTGAATGGTCAGACAACGTATATAGTACGTTCAATAAACATCGAATACAATAATTAATCAAGTACAGAAATAATAATCATAGAGACATCTATGGATGATTTTTAGAGTTTGTGCACAATTTTTATACACATAATATACACAAAGATTTTTGTGACAACAGGAAATGATCTATTACCAATTTTTAGGAATCGTTTCAACAATGATCAGATAAAATTGGCAAACTCTGATAGAGAAACGATCGATTTGGAGTCACAAACCCCCAAATCTAACCAGAAGTTTTTTTGGTGAATCGAACCAACGATCACAATGTTGTTAAAATATTACAATATTCGCTTTTTTTTTTCAAATTTAAACCGGGAGACATTCTTTATTCATAAATTATAAATATAGTATTTATTTAATATTGGCTTTTCCTCCCGTATTCTGCGCGCGCACATTAATACGGGAGGAAAATCCTTTTCCTCTTGTTCCTGTTGTATCCTGCTCGCGCAAATTAAGTGAGTATGTACCGTTTACCATGCACCCTTTTTTTTTGATCTTTCGGCTTAAGATCTTTCGATTTTCGATCTTTGCCTTCCGATATTTGCGTTTTCGGTAATTTCACATTCCGGCTCGTCACGGAGACCGCTTGAAACCCTATTCAATAAATTTATACTAAAATAAAACAGGTAAGAATATACGTTTAGGACGATATGTACATATGTATGTACTATTTATTAGTCACACCCGAAATTTAATCTTGGAGGGTGGAAGAAATTAAACGGATTATTTTGTATTGATAATTCGACGGTAACATATTTTAATTGTTATTCCAAAATTTTCCAAACTTTTGTTTAAATCTAGCTGTCTTTTCTTATTACAAAGCTCTTAACTTCCCAATCAGTTTTTTTTTTTTTTTTAAAAAAAATTCTGTTCCCTGCCACCCAATATTACCGAGTTAGTAATATGGTTTGTTTTTCATACTGGACATTCTTTGAATTGTTTATTTTATAATTATATATAATAAAAATTTCATTCAATAATACATAACATATCTATAAAAAGGATTTAAAGTGTCTGCTATAAAATTAAATTAAAACAATATTGTAATCTTATAAGCCCTCGATTACTAAGAGGAACGTATACATAGATTATCGTAAATCGTGATATATTTATTAGAGGTGTAGTACATATTAAACTCATAAATAATACATACATATTTCATATAAATAAGGTAATAAAATTCGAAAAGCAACCACATTATGTATGTAGATAGATAAAAGATTTTTAATTTAAATTGAATGGACAATTGTTGAACTGTGGTGGATTATTATATCATAAAAACTATATTACATATGTATATGTAGGTACATATATATACATGCATACATACATGTACTGCACTTACTGAATTCCCTAGTCTACTATATGTAAGTATGTACATACATCATTTTGTATATGTCGCTGTCGAAGTGTGTTTTCAGTTGTACATACATATTATGTACTATATTCCAACTGGCGTTTTAGGTAATTTATATAAGAATACAAATCAATTAGTAAATTATAAATTTATAAGCGCAAATACACTTTCAACAATGTGCACCAGTTGTAATATAATATCTCAGACAGTTAAGTTTTGACAGTTCTGATATTTTTACGAATGCTTTAGAATTCAATAATGCGTTGAAATGTTATAATTGCTAGGTATTATGACTTTCCAACTGAATTTACTAGTTTAGTGACATTTTCACTAAATCATTTGAGGGATATGAATCAACTTACGTGGGTTAGACGGAATATATTCCAACTAGTCAAAATATATTACGACTGAAAATACACTTCAACTATAACGGTAGTTGGTACCATGTTAGATGCAATATGTATATTCCAACTAGTCAAAATATATTACAACTGGAAAATACACTTCAACTGTAACATATACTTATCTAAAAAGACTTTATCTAAAAAATATATTTTACAAGACAAACATTAAAAATATTGTATGTGATGAAGCAGCATCGAAATCGACCATGCAATTTACGCAATTATGAAATTATCCAAAATTATCCAAAAGTATAATTGTGGACGGCGCTTAAATCTTTGTTAAAGGTCTGACCGCACTATGCGTCTGCGACACGAACGGCAGCGTGCGGCCAAAAATTTTTTGTATGAAATTGTATGAGATATAACGCACTACGCGTCACGCGACAGAGTTACCTTTTGTATCAACTTTGCCGTGTTGTGATTTAATTTTTTTTCGATTCATAGGCGCCGATTCGATTTTGGCGCTGATTCGATTAGGCGTTGATTCGCCTTAGTTCAGGGGGGCGCAGGGGGCGTAGCCCTAGATGGCAAATGCTCAGGGGGGTGCAGGTGGCGTAGCCCAAGACGGCAAAGGTTCAGGGGGGCGCAGGGGCGTAGCCCTAGGCGGCAAATGCTCAGGGGGGCGCAGGTGGCGTAGCCTTAGACGGCAAATGCTCAGGGGGGCGCAGGTGGCGTAGCCTTAGACGGCAAAGGTTCAGGGGGGCATTTTATAAATTTTAATTTTTTTAAAACAAAAATTTTTAATTTTTTTTTCTAATTTTTTTAAAATCTTTTTTATTTTTTTATACACCCCGGACAAAGCCAGGTAATATTAAAAACTAGTGTAGTGTAAACTAGTGTACTAATAAAAAAGTATGCAAGAAGTGTGGTTCTTGCGACCACATCATGAAAGAATGTACAGAGATGCCTAAATGCACTAATTGTCAGAGAGCTAATAAAAAATTGGGATTGAATCTAAGCTTGGATCAGGATCCTTTTGATCGTGATTGTACAATGTATAAGAAACAAGAGGGATGGAAGAGGAATAAAATTAGTTGTGGAACAGTCTGGATTGAGAGAGAGATGCATTCAACCGAAATCGCTATCCAATTGGTAGTTTCTATTTGGATGCAGGCAATGGACGAATCAGGCATGGTTGTTGGAGCAATATTTTTAGATTTTAAAAGAGTATTTGAGACAATAGATTATTATATAGACGATAGAGTTATTTTATTAGATAAATTATATAAGTTCGGAATAAATGGTTTAGTTAGGAGTAAATGGATCCAGACTCATATATGCTGCGTACTAACTAATTATAAAGCAGATGAACTATTCTCAAATTGTTAACGTAAGAGTACCGAAAAAAATCACACTAGACGCGATATGGGGCAACAAAGTAACCCCACTCAAAATCTCAAAATTGAAAATACATTTAAAACGAATAAAAGCTAATGTAATATATGAAAACAATTCAGTTATTTATTATTATCACGCTCTATAATGATTAAAATGCATTTTATCGTCATTGAATTAGCTATAAATTACTTGGCAGAAGCACGCCCTTGATCAAGTTCTGCAGCGTGACTGATGCGCGCATACATATGTATATGAGTGAATGTTAAAAAGTCGAAAATGTTCGTTTACCATGCATACATATGAAAAACGGTTAGTATACATATCAGTGGCGTGCAGTAAAAGTCTCTCTCCCCCCGTCGTACATCCTCACTTAATTTGCGCGAGCAGGATACAACAGGAACAAGAGGAACAGGATTTTCCTCCCGTATTCTGCGCGTGCACATTAAACAAGGCTGTATGATAAAAAAAAAGAGAGATAATTTCACCGCATGCCACTCATATATATTATATATACATAGTACCGTTTACCATGCACCCTTTTTTTATCTTTCAACTTACGATCTTTCGATTTTCGATCTTTGCCTTCCGATATTTGCGTTTTCAGGCTTTTCACATTCGGTCCCGTGAGGTAGACCCGTCGCTGAATTACGAGACACTGAAAAACTCGAAAATTAACGAGACATCTATGAATTGTACATAAATTTTATTGTACATTAATCAATCTCAAATAGTGGTGACATAGTAGGTAGGAAGGATATTTAGCTAATTTTACCGGGAACCGTTTCAACAATGAAATCAGAGAAAATTGGCAAACTCTGATGGGAAACGATCGACCTGGAGCACAAATATCCAGGTCTGACCAGCAGCACTACAGATATACTTGTGGGAATCTCGTCTCCATCATCAAGACATTTACTGCGACGCAGAATACATTCCTAAAACCTTCTAGAAAGCTCCACCCCAACCAGGCGAGCGGAAACAAACCGGTCGAAGCACACCTGCATTCATTAAACTAAACTCAAGCGGAACGGTGCCGAAACCTTCCAGAAAGCTCCACCCCTACCAGTAGAGCGGAAACAAACCGGTCGAAGCACACCGCAGCCATTAAACTACATCGAGCGGAACGGTGCCAATCATTCCAGAAAATTCTACCCCATCGACAAAAGCACATTCCTCGCATACGCATCAACAACAGCCACCACGGGTCACGTGATACCCAGAAACACTATAAAAGGAGGTCCAACCCAAACAACGCCAGTCGACCCACAGCAGCAAGCGTCGACACACAGCGGCAGACCAGAGACCTTCTGAACATAGCCGAACGCCGAGCCAGCAACATACTGCCGCATCCAGAGACCTTCTGAACATAGCCGAACAACGAGCCAGCAACACACTGCCGCATCCAGAGACCTTCTGAACATAGCCGAACAACAAGCCAGCAACACACTGCCGCATCCAGAGACCTTCTGAACATAGCCGAACGCCGAGCCAGCAACACACTGCCATATCCAGAGACATCTGAACATAGTCGGATCCAGAGCAACGACACATTGCAGATCCAGCGGCCCGCACGACACCAAGTCAACAGTCAATAGCCGCTTCAAGAAAACTTCCCCAAATATTTTAATACCTTTGTACAATATTTAGGCAAACAATAAAACTTTATTAAAACAAGCACAACAGTGTTTCGTTAGGCTGGGATACGGTCAACACATCCTACCCCGCCTACATACTCTTTTCTTTTCAATCGAGGTCAGCTCATGGGATCGAACCCGGCGTCTCTCAACGCTAAGCAGAAGCTTAACGACCGAGCTATGCTGCTGGTATATCGATATTATTACCCCCCATCGATATTAATAGGTGTATGTACCCCATATCGATATTAATAGGTGTACCCCGGTTCGGTGATTACTGGTCACAAATTACTCGTCACAAAGTCACTAAAATCTCTATAACGGAACATCTGGCAGCCGAAAAGTCCATCATACTAACGATAACTATCATAGTAACGAGAACTTGAGTGCTAAATATTGTGTATTCGCGATTTTCATGGCAAAAATTGTCTTTGTGACCACCCCAATGTGACGAATAGTCCAATTACCGTGTACCCCATATCGATACGGGAGGGTTAATGAAAGTGATTATTTCGAGTTCCCTGTTTTTAGTATGGTCAAGTTATTTTCTAGTGCTACGGCCAAATCCGGTAAATGACAGTTTCTTGTGCGACTGTCAAACTAACAAAATCCCCATGGAGCCTCCAGTGGGATCTTTTGGTATAATTAATTGAACCAAATTTTTCAAAAAAAACACGTATTTTCATTATAACGACCACACATTTAATATAAACGCGTATTTACCTTAAAAACTACCTCATCGCCTACTGCTTGCATACCCACACGATTTCTTTCTTAATTTCAGTTATGGACGGACACACTTTCATCAGACCTGAAAAGGCAGTCAAATCGATGAGAGACATGCCATTGTGGGAGAAATCCGAAGCCTACAAGGTCTACTACGACTGCCGTTCAAAAACTTAACCTAACTCAAGAAATAACTTTTTCACCGCTGACTTGTTACATTGATTTTCAGGAGTTGATGACTTTCATACTGATGACGAACGAAGTAGTCCGGGGCAAATCTTTATCGTCCGAAATCCAAATTTCCGACAAGATCAAACGACTGACAGCCCTCTTGGATAGACTGTTCGAAATCGTTAAAGAGTGCCCTCCGATCAATCAGCCGCAGAGATTTGGAAACAAGGCCTTCAAAAATTGGTACGAAATTGTTAAAAGTGTAAGTAACTTTGAACACGTACGACAAACTATAATGTTTTTACGCGGGCGTGTTTAAATTGTTGTCATTTCAGAGGTCGGCGTCTCTTTTAGAAGAAGCACTATCGTCCGAAGTTCACCTGGCGATACCCGAGATCAGCGTTTACTTCGAAGAGAGCTTCGGCAACTCGACGAGAATCGACTACGGCACCGGTCACGAAGCCTCCTTCATCATGTTCTTATGTTGTCTCAACAAAATCGGATACTTTGACAATTGTGATAAAACGGCAATCGTTTGTTCGGTATTTTACAGGTAGAATTGCCGTCGAATTGATGAGTCACTCTCGCTTGAACTCGAAATTGATGTTATACGGTGCGAATTTCATTGCAGATATCTAGAACTCGTCAGAACGTTGCAACAGACGTACAAAATGGAGCCTGCCGGAAGTCACGGAGTGTGGAGTCTCGACGATTTTCAATTCGTTCCGTTCATTTGGGGCAGTTCTCAACTGCTAGGTGTTTATATCATACTGCCCCTTCTACTAATTCAATACTTGATTATATGTATATAATACATCATTATAATTATACGCAGGTCACAGTATTATAGAGCCGCATAAATTTTTGGACGAAGAAATACTCGCCAAGTATGGAAAGGATTTCATGTTTCTGTCGTGCATTGAATACATCAAATGTGTCAAGACGGGTCCGTTTGCTGAGCACTCAAATCAGCTTTGGGGTATCAGTGCCGTGCCGAGTTGGGTCAAGATCAATCAGGGCTTAATCAAGATGTATACGAAAGAGGTGTAAATTTGCAATAACGTATATGTATCTTGTGGATATTTTATTTTTAATAATATCATATTTGTAATGTTTTAGGTTATAGGCAAGTTTCCCGTCGTTCAACACATGTTATTTGGATCACTCTTAAGCGTTCAACCGGCTGCTACACCTTTTAAATCTATTTTTTGAATTGTTATTATTTGTACTTAAACATTAAGATCAAAGTATTATATAATGATGTGAATAAATCATAAAATTACACGTCGGTTTATTTATGTATATTACATGGTTCTATAAAACAAATATCACATATATATATATTAAAAATATAAACATACATACATATTTACAATCAAGACTGTCGAGATGGGATGGGAGCAGGGGAAAAATTCAAGGGCCCAGGCCTTTGGAAATGAAAGAAAAAAACTGAAACGGGTTCAAAGTTCCGATATTGCACAAGGGCTAAGATTTTCTCTTGGCGTCTCTACTGGCAAGAAGCATTGATTGAAGCCCATTTTATTCAGAATAATATATCTTTAACCCTTTGAATGCTGCCCAACACCGATCGGCGTTTTGGCAACAAGTCCATGATTTTTGAGCATTTATAAAGTAAACAAGAATATTACCCGCTAAGCTTTTCCAGATAGCATTGAAAAAAAATGCATTGAACATGGGTCGTATAATCCGTGTCATTCATTTGTCAACGTTTATATTTATTTATTTATTTATATTGTTGCGTAGGGGTGGGTGGAGGATCCAAGTAAAAGGCCAACTGTCATTTCACAGCATTTATTGATGATTAAGGAGATACACGCACTGGCAGTGCTCAGTCCAGAATGACATGATATCGCCTACGTACCGCCTTATAAAGGGTAGATCTCTCAGGACGTCTAATCTGTTTACCTGTTGTATAGTCACGTATTCGGATATGTATTTCCACGACATTGGGTCTCCTCGTACCGATCCTGAGAAAGGACTAATAACGGTCATTGTTTAGCCTAAATGCACTTAGAGTCCAGATATAATCCTGGAAGTAAGTGCAAGCACTTAGTTAATCCGATAACAGATATCCGTTGGTCTAAGTGCAAGCACTTAGTTAATCCGTTAACAGGTAATCCTTGAACGGTCATATAGTCTCTGGGATTCTATTCGCTTAATCCGCGGCGTACGTAACACTATATTATCTAAGCTATCAAGCTAATTTAAAAAATACATCTTAATTACTTAACTCTAAAATTTATAATTAACTTGTATGTACTGTCCGTCACAGAGGTGTCTCTTCGCACCTCGCAAGAATGCATCCATGGTCTTAGCAGACCTGATGCACTCAGGGAGGGCATTATACATGAGCACACCCCTGTAAAAACCACCCCCAGTTGTCTTATTTTTTCTTACTCTACTTACAACTAGTTTGTCCTTATTTCTAGTATAAAAACTATGTTTATCTCTATTCCTTATTATATAATCATCAAAGTACTTAGGCAATAACTTATAAACAAAAGACTGGTTTACACCGGAATTTCTGAATTTATAACCGGTAATTGGACTATTCGTCACATTGGGGTGGTCACAAAGACAATTATTTTTGCCATGAAAATCGCGAATACACAATATTTGGCACTCAAGTTCTCTTTACTATGATAGTTATCGTTAGTATGATGGACTTTTCGGCTGCCAGATGCTCCGTTATAGAGATTTTAGTGACTTTGTGACTAGTAATTTGTGACCAGTAATCACCGAACCTTTATAACCATAGCAGAATTTCCCGATGTAAATCCCTAACTGATGAGTATTTTAGATTGTGGCTTGGCATTTAGATTGTCAGCATTATATTTTAACAACAATGAAGAAATGGAACTAGTTTTGGAAAAATACATTCATTAATAGACTTCTTTTGTTTATTTTATATTGTTGCAAGATATAATATTAGAGAGTTTAAACACGCCTTTACAAAACTCGAAATCCTCGGCGGTAGGTATCTAGGGTTTGTGTGGATTAGCTACGATTTTTATACCTGCTTTCTATTGGATTTCTGAATAATTCTAGTTGGAAAGTTGGTCGAACCGCGCTCAACTTAATTCGTACCGTGTCAACCCGGTATTAAGAAGTCTATTGAAATTACACTTCTGTTATATAGATTTTTTTTACAGGGGTTCAACAACTAATTATATATTCATACACATACATACAGGGCCGACGAGAGGGGGGGGGGGATTTGAGGTAAAGTTCCAGGGCTCAGACTACCCGAGGGGCCCCGTGTTGGGATGTTTGGCTGACTGATATTGGTATTGTTGCGTAGAGGTGTGTGGAGGATCCAAGTAAAAGGCCAAAGTCGTTTCACAACATTTATTGGTGATTAAATAGATACACACACTGGCAGATACACACATCTTATAAATAGATACACACACCTTATAAAGAACAGGTGGCTCAGGGCATCTTCAATGTCCGGTTACTTCCCTATTGTTTAGGCATGTACCCGGATATACATATATTCCCACGACATTCAGTCCCACGTTATCTCTGCCGTTACTACGCCAATTCGGTGGCCATTGTTTGGCCTACTTGCACTTAGTCTGGAGATAATCCTCGAAACCAATTATAACGGTCACACTTTTAGCATACGCTACAGTATTTTATATTATTCTATATTATAATACCTGTATTTTTTAGTGCTAAATGTTTATTATTTTTCGATCCACGCATTCTTTGTGTCCACGTGAAATCATACCTGTTTATATATTACTTTCTTAATCAATTATTTTTAAAAATAACATTTAACATACACATATGTAGGTATTTTTCTAATAGTTCTGATAGATTTTTCTCATATTAAAAATATATCTCCAAGATATTTCTTTGAGTTTGTCATAGGATAAACAAGGCCGCTGGGATTTCTCTCAGTGGACTTGTTTACAACAATATGACAGAAGTAATAATCAATGATTAAAAATACACGTTTAAAAATATACACATTTATTTCAAGCATTTATTTTATCTTAATAGTTTATGTAATGGCCATAGTTCTTTATCAACTCAAAATAAAATAAAATTATATCGCGCGCTCATATTACCATTATTAACCTATGCTTCACCTGTATGGAATAACGCCTCGAATACTAACCTTTCCAAGCTCAAAGAAATACAAAATAAATCCCTAAAAATAATTTATAATACACCCATATATACTAACATGAAAAAACTGCATGCCATATAAAATATTCTGTTTGTTACAGACATTACTAACAAACTAACCAGTAGATTCTATGACAGAATCACTAATAACCATACTAACACACTTGTGATGAGTCTCGGTGATTACAAAAAAATGTCTATACCCTTCAGGTATAAACACAGATTACATAAACACAATCTGCTTTAGATCATCGACTTTAGTGAGTCTTCAATTAATATTATGTATTAGATGTATTATGAGCATTTATAAGGATTGTAAATAGGTTTTTGGGTTATTTTTCCGATTATGCTGTAGATTAACATTAGAATAATATAATACTATACTATGATTACTAACCTAAATAAATTAAATTGTAAAATAGAAAATGATCAGTAGATCAGTAGCTATTAAAATAGATATAAGATGTATTGTGAACATAATTTCGTAATAATAATAAAAACATTTAAAAATCAAAATCAAAATAGTTTATATAATACAATTAATTTTAACAGATCAAATAAAAAGATCATCATCGGGATCCTCATCATCCCAATCATCGTAGTCGGGTTCAGCCACAAGTTTGTTTTTGCTTTTAATGGCTTCAGTATATGGCAATATTAGATCATCTTTGACTGCTTCGGCTTCCTTTTCCACGGCAATTTTGAAAGACGTCATCTGGAATACGTCTTCGCTTGGTTTTTTGTTGCCAGGGACTTCGGCTTTGTCGGCTTTCACTTCGACGTTGTGCCATTTCCCATCGAAATAAATGTCGTTCAGTGTTTTCACAATTTTTCCACCACTCGACAGACTCGTGATTTCAGCTCTGCACTTATTTGGCAAAATGGCACACTTCAGGGCGATATAAGTTTGGGACATGTGTCTCATATGTTTCAGCATTTTATCACCGTATATCAAACAGTCATTGTGAATAATAAGCACTATGTCTTTTATGCCATTTTTCCTGGTCAATTGTGAGATGAATTTTAAGGAATCCTGCCAATTGGATAGTGCGGCTAGTTGATTGACTGAATCGATTAGAATTAAATCTAAGTTGTTTTTGACGCTGTTTGTAAAATCTGTGATATCAATATAATATTTGCAACTGTTTTGGCCTTTAATCGTGGATTTCCATTGATTGGGTGTCTTCTCCAGGCATAATATTCCGATATTCTTTTTGTCGAAGAAATAGTTTACTATATTTTTGGCACTGAGGGATAACGAGTCTTCCACGACTATTAATTTGCCAGTAATCCTAGTATTGGCCATGATTTAAGCTCTGAATTGAATACGAATATATTGAAGTGATGAGCGAAACACATCAGAATGTTGGGTTATGTCAAACTGACACATGCCCACTGTGCTGCCATATAAAAAAATGCTAAAAAATTAAATGGCCAGCATTTTTTTTTTTATCAATTTCTGTATGTATATGTGGTTCGGTGATTACTAGTCAAATGTGAACCGGTCACAGGACAACCGGTCGCTCTAGATCGGTCACACGTGATCACCCGTCACACTAAAACTGGTCACGAGAAAACTGGTCACACCCTAAAACTGATCACGAGAAAACTGGTCACACCCTAAAATCGATCAACCAGTTTTCTCGTGACCGATTTTAGGGTGTGACCAGTTTTCTCGTGACCAGTTTTAGTGTGACGGGTGATCACGTGTGACCGATCTAGAGCGACCGGTTTTCCTGTGACTGGTTCACATATGACTAGTAGTCCGTATACCGTATATGTATATTAATCAGTTTTCGACAAGTATTTTATTAATTTCATATTTATATTTAAAGCGGGCTCTAAACTCGCGCTTTGCTCGCAAGTGAACGCCATGCGTATGATTCGAAATGTGAGTGTGTGCGTTTCGCGCGTTCGAGTTCGTGCCTCGCGGCGTCCCCCGTATTTTGTTCCGCGACGAAGGGACCACGTCACGATGACGAAGGAATCGCGTCGCCGAGCTGTCGCATACCGCTTTGCGAAGATCCCCGTTTTTGGCGGAGAACTTCGCGCGAAGTCCAGTGGTGTAGCTACCATTGCGCAGAGTGATGCAAAGCATCACGGCCCATACTTGATGTTAAATAATTTCACCGTACGCCAATGCTATACACACACGTATAGGCCAAGTAGGCGTGTCAATAACAAATCAGGCGTGTAGCCGCTCGAGTACGAAAATATTGCAGAAACGAGATCTTACTTTAAAGTTTAGACGAAAACACTTTGGTGTTGAATCGTATATGAGAGAATGTTAGTAATTACGAAATTCATACGAAGAAATAAAATTAGGAGCGAACAAACTGGCCAGGAAGTGGGGAGAAATTTTTGCATCAGGGCCCAAAATTTTTAGCTACGCTACTGGCGCTAAGGGGTTAGTAAAAATATGTCACCACACTCATTGGAGTCGCGGCGCGATGTTCACGGGCGAGTGAAGAGCCCGCTTAATATGAAAAAAATGGTAAAAACTACCTACCTATCTACATATAAACAATATAAAACACCAATAGAAAAATTAATTAATTACATAGGACGGGTTAAAGATTTCGACCGTTTCCCAGCCTATGGAAACTCAGTTGAGTTTGAAAGAGGATCGTTTATTTTTGTTCAATTGTTACAATGGTTATTGTATATACAAAGAGGTTGAGCTTCGGAGAAGTGAGCTGGTTGAACTCCAGAGGTTCACTCTGTTGATGGGAGCTATTGCGTCGCTTTATATACGTTCTGGCTTAAAGCGTGCCGTATGCAGATGCTTTGTCTTCGTTTCCAGGACACGTGTGCTAGAGACACGTGTTAACCTATTTTCGAGGCGCTTGCTTTATAGCTGAGGGGTCAGCGCCAGGACGTCGTTCGTTTAAGAATGCGGTTTTCAAGGCACGTGTTTTCGGTACACGTGTGTTACAGTTTCTTGATGACATCGCTGTTGGGTTTCATTCGTTTTACGATCGAGCGATGAACTCTTTCTTCTGGAATGGTCGAAGGGGACGTTGCCCTTGAGTTATGCATGTTTGTACAGGATCGATGATGAGACCACTGGTTTTGATTCGTAATAGCACAAGTCGTGCTATATTCCTACAACATCTTCAATATATGGTACTAAATGCTCAGAGACTTATTTCCCTAGAGGAAACTTAGATAGTAAACAGTATATATAGAAGTTTTTTCTTTATCTGTTATTATGTTTGTATTATATTCGTACGTTTTGTTGGAAGTCTTTTTATATATATACATGTATGTCGAATCGAAACGACTATTAAATTACGGCGAGCGTTATCTCAAATAGACAGACAGACGGAATAGCTATATTATATAGTTGATATATATGTATGTATGATGTTAAAATAAATTTTAACAACAAACTTAGTTACCTTCGTGAAATATAAAAACGAAAGGAAATGAAAATACCAAGAAATACGCAATTGGCATTGATGCTAGAAAGCAGCGGTGATCCAAGAATAGATCCAGTTGTTCCGCCTTCGTTCGTCAACGCTCTGAGAAAATTCTTCGATCAAAACAATTTTCGCTTTTTTATTTACATATATACCAAAGCAATGCATTTGAAATGAATTCGAATGTGCTTAAATCTTTATCGGTGACTACGAACTGATACAATTTCGATTTCGTTACGAACTTTAGCACGTAAGTCTGAAAGTATTTTTACACGGAAGCATTCTCACTGCAAGTGTCATAAGTTTTGAGCTCTTTTTAGCACGATTGAATATATTTTACACGATAATTTTTGTTCAGGATGCCTAAAATAAAGCAACCCGATACGTTGGAAAACATGGCACTCGTTGGAGTGGCAGATTGGATCGCAAAAATTGGAGAAACAGTAATGCCGTGTATAGAAGAAATTGCCAAAAACGACAACACCAGTGCCAAAAAGATACTAGCTTCTAAGGTTCACGTTTTAAGATCACTCATAGAATACAATCTACCTTGGATGCTTTTCGATAGATTTGCTGACGAAGTGTTCAGATCTATTTCAGAACTGCTCGAAAGAACGAAACAGTCTCAAGGATTTCGCGGTTCGATGTCTAAATTTATAAGTAAAATGAATGTCGCCGTAACTTTGACCGAGGTGTTACTGACAAAAAACTTGACCAAATTACATCTTGATGGAATTCCCAAGATGTTGAGACATGTGTTTTATGTAAAATTTTCAATGCTGAAAGGTTTAGAGCATTTGAATCTCGGATCTCTATCCGGAGGATGGAAAACAGCAGACATGGAACCAACTATAATCCTCGGCATCAAAAGCTTGCACAACTTGAAGAGTTTGACGATCAATTACGACTGTACTGATAATATTCTAGAAGCTATATGTTTGAATTGTCCTTTCTTGGAATCATTGGACCTCAGTAGCTCCAAAAGTATAACAAATCAGAGCGTCAGCTACATTATAAAGTGCAACAGCCTAAAGCAAATACAATTAAACAGAACCGGAGTCACTTTAGAAGGATTCACAAAGATACTGCTAAACTGTCCTAAGTTGGAAGATATGGGACGATATGATGAGCTCGGTCGTGTGTTGGAATACATAGACCTGATCAACTCTGAAGCTGGACCTTTCAATATTCGAAAATATGTCAGCAGATACGTCACGTCCAACCATTTACAGTTGCTCGTGCAATTGTGTCCTCTTCTGTATTCGATTTCACTGTTTCACAATTCGCTTCTGAGTGATTTGATGATATTGATAGGACTCGGCGAGCTGTCCGAGTTGAAGCTGATGTCATGCGACTTCTTCGGCGATCAGGTGAAGCAGGTCTTGGAAGTGAAGGGATGCAACTTGGTCCACTTGCATTTGGAGCACGTCGATCAGTTAGATCTCAACGCATTGATGTACATAAGTCAATTCTGTCCGACGTTGGAAAGTCTCACGTTTTACAATTGCGTCCTGATTCAGCACACTTCTCTGTTTACTCGCAAAGTTAACTGGTATCCGTTTCACAGTCTCCATCGTCTCTCGTATGTGTGCGAAGGCAACGACGAGCACTTGGAATTCGTTCTGTCTAACGCCGTCAATATTAGATATGTACATTTGGGCTCGACGGTCAAAACATCGGACAGTTTGTTCGATAGAATATTGGATAAGAATCCGTTTTTGTTTCTGGAGCAATTGAGAATACTCAAGTCAGAAGAACTGACGATGCTTACAGTCAATCGCTTGATGAACGGGTGCGGACGATTGCACACTTTGACAGAGTTGGAATGTTGGTCTAAAATTACAGAAGATGACTTGGAGACTATTAGAAATCATATCAAACACAATAACCTCAATTTGGATATAACATCATACCAAAGATACGAGAGCTGATTGAGAATACGAAACAGATTCTTTTTTTTTCTTTATTTATTGCAAATTCAATATCAAAATTAATGTAATGCATACCAAGTGAATATTAAAATTGCTTCATCTTAAAAAATTATTTTTGTCTTTCAATTTATAAATGACTGGTGGTTTTCCTCGGTATTTGTAATATAAACCTCTTACATATGACTAATCTTATAGTAAACATTTTATTAAATTTATTTGAATAGCTTTATTTTATATAAATGTATTTTTTTTTTTATTAAATTGACTGTCACGAACAAAACAAACATATATACTAAGTCTCTTTCGAAATTGTATGTATACCAGAATCTGGCGCCTGCGCCCTTGGAGCCTTCGGTGCCCCCCGGGGCCGGGGGCGAATTTATTTGAAACCTGTTTAAAAAGTTACGAACCAACAATACATATACATATGGGATCCATGAATGTGTGCGGGAGGATATTCAAAGTCAAAGTCTTTACGCAACTCGTTTAATGTCTCGATTCGGGCTCGACCATTGCTCGAGTGACGCCTCAAGCCTGCCAACTTAAAATATTCTCATTCATACCAATCCCACATATATATATATATATGTATATATACAGTCTCTTAATTATATATTAGATTATGAAAAATTAAGACGTTTAAAAATGAATTGACTTAAATAAAACATCAACACTATTCAGAGTAAAGGTCTTCGAACTGGTTGATAATATAAATCAATATTTGATTGTTGGCAGAAGTCCAGTCTTCAGTTCCTAAAACATTATTTGTTTGACTTAATTCACAAATTGTTTAAATCACTTATTTTAATTCGATATGTCCAGAATCTCAGAAAAGCAAAATAAACTTATTATTATTAGGCTACCAGTATTTTTTTAAAAATTGTAAAATGCAAAACATGTTTGATGTTTTACAATATATTTCTCGAACTGAAGAAAAGTAGACAATTAAATTAAAATTGTATACACAAGTAATAAAACAATCATACATAATTACGTATAAAATCTATATTTATTTATATACATACACACATAATTATTTGATAATAGAAAAATACTTAAAAAAGCATACATCGCATTGATTAATTTACTTTCGACGTCTCCGAACCTCATTGGGATTTTTACGCATCCAATTTTTGATTTCATTATTGTTTCGAATCCCCAAAACAGCCGATTTAGAATTGACATCCCTCATGACGAAAGCCGAGTAACCTAAAAACGAAATTTATAATGAAAATAATGTACGCATAGGCCTTTTTCAGCGGTTAGTGCATACGTCGATACTCACCAGCTATATAATCGGGGTTTAAAGGATTGTTTTTAGTACGAGCCAGCTTGGTGGGTTTAGACCGTGACCATGCCTGATCGGCGTTAAGAATAGGATTCTGAGCGTGTGCACCGCCTTTAGGCGCCGGCAAAGTGAATCGTTTGCCACGGGATGTAAGCGGACGTCGAAGATTAATGAAAATCTGTTGTTTGCCATTCTCGTCCAGCGAAACAGAAACCTTCTTTAGCGAGGTGTGTCCGCAGTTTGGACAAAATTGCTTAGTCATAACACTGGTGGTTTTGAAGCATGTGGTACAACGCAAAATGAACGTACGCACTTTGCGGATTAGTCGTCCGTCATAGGAACTAACCTTCAGGCCGATTTGCTTCAGAACGTTCTGCATTGCAAAGTCTGCCGTAACACACGCTACGGCCGATTTGTCTTCAATGTATAAACCAGCGTCCATTTTCTTTTTCATTTGCTCTAAATTATCTACAGTAATCCAATCGTCTTCGTCATCATCTTCTTCATCGTCTCCATCGTCTTCTTCTTCCTCTTCTGAAATAAACAAATTCAATTTCAGTATGAAAATTAATTTAAATCATACACAGGTGTACCTCGTTTTAAGTCTAACATAAATACATAACATCAATGTGGAAGTGTTTAAATATATTCATGCACAAAATTATCAATCGATATACAGAGAAATGTTACAATAACACTGTTCGACACGAAAAATGGTTCAGAGACGAGATATGACTTTTCTTGTATGTAGATCTATGCCCAGTAAACACGAATCTTGTAATAAAAAATGTTGATTGGCTCGAGATTCAGAGATATGTGTTTTTTAAATCGCGCGATTTTTCTATATCTTAGTGTTATTCGGTCGATGTTTCAAAATCTATCAATTTTCTGTTCAAAATGAATATTGGAATCTATAATCGGGTGTTTTATCTTTCATTTGTAGTACTTTTCAGCTTTCAAATCTCTCTAAGTAGTCGTCCAGTCGTCATATCAAAAGTCAAAAGTACGTATTTTCATTTGGGATTTTTTCCCACTGTTAATACTATTTTATATTGAGTATTTTCGATTGAAACATGTTTATTGGGATAGTGTTCTGGCCACACTATTTTTTGTTTTCGTTTAAAACGGTTAGTTGGAAGTGTGCTGAATTTTAAATCGGTAAAATTGCGAGCTAAAAGCTCGTACTGGTATTTACACGAATCTGAATTGAATTAATAGGGATAATATATTAGATTGTCTTTAAAAAATACATATGTCTCCGAATCTCGAGCCAATCAACATTTTTTACTACCAGATTCGTGTTCACTGGGCATAGAGGTATAAGAAAAGTCATATCTCGTCTCATATTTAGGAATGTCTGTGGACAATCGTCTCTCGACAACAATATAACGCCTAAATCCACTGCTATTATTACAGCATTTCTCTGTTGATATATCTATGTACATAATTGTTTTTATATTAGGCCTTAGCAACGTATTACATTATATTGTATTGTATTTAAGGGGAAAATTTTAATCTTGGCCCATTTTCAATAAACAATACCTTCGAAATCCTCGAATTCTTCAACTGTCTGTTCTGCCTCAGCTTCACAAACATCATTTACAGGTACTAAAAGATCTGCATTCTCATCGTTGTGATCAACGCGCATAGCAGCTAACTTTAATTCGAGATCTTTGCACTCCTGTTCGGTCAATTCATCATCGTCAACAATGACCTTATTCTCTACGCTGCTTTCTTTAGCATTCACCGTTTTCGTATCTTCGTCGACGGGCAAAAAGAAACCGATGCCTTGTTTGGTCTCGTTCGGTTTCGAATTGTAAGTGTTGACATCTTTCTGTACTGTAGGAATTGTATTGAGATGTGACGTGCCAACTTTTTCTTTTTCCAATTGATACGTCAGAGCAATTACTTTGATATCGACGGCAGATAGACTGGGATAGTCTCCCGTCTTTTTGGAAAACTCTGTGACGAATTTTATGTTTTCGGTGAAGACATCCTTGACAATGAGGTCGTAGGACAGAACCGACAGATGACGGAGTTGGCGTTTACACGTCACCTCATCGATTACTTCTTGGATTGTGTACACATTTTCACCAATATCCTATAAATTCATAATATATTAAATCAGTATTGCCTTAGGGTTATAAGACACAAGGATGCGATGTTATTTCGTGTGGTTTTATTTTGAAACAATATTTAAGAAAAAATTAAATATGTATCATTAAACTGCTTTACAATTTTCAAGTAAATAGAAAAGTGCCAAAGGTGATGATTGCTGACTATACCTTGATCGGAGCCGAATTGATGAACGCATTAGTGTCCACGACCAGGTGTTGAACTTGAGGAGGCATTTTGATAATCAGAAATCGCCAGTCAAAACAGTAGCATCAGAAATTCGACACGTGCACGCTTGACAGTTGTTCAAAGTGTTGCCACCTTTAAAAAATATAAAGATCTGTCTATTTATGGCCAAATAATGTAAATTAAATTTTGTACAGTGATGCGTGCATCACTTTACGACCAGGAGATTATACTTGCTGAAATAACAACTTTGAAATATTAAATCTTACGTCATTATACTCTCGTTCCTTTAGTTTATAAATATGTGGGGAGGTAGTTGGATTATTAGTCACAAAGACAATTTTTGCTATGAAAACCGCGAATGTGGAATATTTGGCAATCAAGTTTTCGTTAGTATGATAGTTATCTTTAGTATGATGGACTTTTCGGCTGCCAGATGTTCCGTTATAGAGATTTTAGTGACTTTTGGGGGAGCGCTTTGTGACCAATGATCACGGAATCATGTGGGGAATCAGCACTCACGTGTACAACTTTAGTAATTTGACACGCCCGAATTAAGGAACAAAAACAACCAACCCTTGCACCAAATGTTCTCCACGGTCAGTAGCAGTTTCTATTCAACCACCATCGGTCAGTCAGCTTACAAAGCTACGTGACAGACATCGAGCTATCCATTCTCGCTACGGTTCTTCTCTCAATTCCCGTATTAATGTATAACTTATTGATATATCAATAAATAACTTTGTCAAAATTATATTGAGTTAATCATCTACTCCAGCACACATATGTATGTATGTATATACTCCTCTATCTGCAATTGGCAGCACGCAGTTTCCACATAGACGCGAATCTAATATCGATAATGCAAATCAAAATTTGCTTGAATCTTTTACAAGATCTTTAAATTTCACAAGTCTTACGATCACATCATCATCGCTCCTGTACAAACTTGCAGAACTCGAGGGCAATGTCCTCTTTGACTATTCCAGAATAAATAGTTCATCGCTCGATCGTAAAACGAACGAAATCCAGTGAAGACTGAACTTGACTTGACCTGAAGACAAAGACATCTGCACACGGCAAGCATCGAGCCACAATGTATATAAACCAACGCACCAGCTCCAGACGCCAGAGTAAACCCTTGGAGTTCAGCCAGCTCACTTCTCCGAAGCTCAACTTCTTCGTACATACAATTACCATTGTAACAACTTAACATAAATAAACGATCCTCCTACAAACATAAACATTGTTTCCATAGGCCGGGAATCGTTCGAAACCTATCACCCGCTATTTTATATCACCCGCCCTATAAGTCTATGGCAGTGGTTCTTAACCTGGGTTCGATCGCACCCCAGGGGTTCGATGAGTCAGTCTCAGGGGTTCGGCGAAAATTCAGCAGAGCCAATTCAACAGCAACTCTTCAGAACAACAAAACTCTCAACGTTTTGGTGTCAACAAATGGTAACGTACCCTGTTATTGCTAAGAAAGCTCTGGAGATTTTCATACCGTTTGTTACAACATATCCTTGCGAGCAATCCTTTTCGAGGATGCTGGACATAAAAATGAAGAAAAGGAACAGACTTTGTTGCGAAAATGACACGAGAGTGGCACTTGCCAAGCTTTCTGAACTGGTCTCTGAAAGGCAACAGTAGAAGTCACACTGATTTGCAGTAAATATTCATTATTATGTTTTTGTGTTAAAATCATGTTTTAATGGTTTTGTTCTTTGAACACAGTGATGTTGATGCACGGTTCATTTTGTAAAATATCAGTCTCCGTCACGAGCCCGAATGTGAAACGCCCGAAAACGCAAATATCGGAAGGCAAAGATCGAAAATCGAAAGATCTTAAGTCGACAGATCAAAAAAAAGGGTGCATGGTAAACGGTACATACTCACTTAATTTGCGTGAGCAGGATACAACAGGAACAAGAGGAACAGGCTTTTCCTCCCGTATTCTGCGCGCTCACATTAATACGGGAGGAAAAGCCTGTTCCTCTTGTTCCTGTTGTATCCTGCTCGCGCAAATTAAGTGAGTATGTACCGTTTACCATGCACCCTTTTTTATCTTTCAATTTTCGAACATTAAACAAGGCTGCATGATAAAAAAAAGAGAGATAATTTCACCGCATGCCACTCATATATATTATATTATGGGGGATGAACGAATGAGACGACTGGCATGTTGATGCACGTGTTTATTATATGACAGCTGAAGGCAGAGTGAGTAGCCGCTCTCCGAACCCAGCCGAGTTGGTCCCCACTCGCAGGAAGGTAACCAAACTCGAGCATGTCGTATAGCGAGCCGCCCCAAATATACATAGTACCGTTTACCATGCACCCTTTTTTTTTGATCTTTCGATTTTCGATCTTTGCCTTCCAATATTTGCGTTTTCGGGCGTTCCACATTCGGGCCCGTGAGGTAGACCCGTAAAATATATACCTATGTTTTGAATTTGAAAAAAATCATATTTTATTTTTCCAATTTAGAACGGTTCGGTGAATGCGCATATGAAACTGGTGGGGTTCAGTACCTCCAACAAGGCTAAGAACCACTGGTCTATGGTTATAATCTGAAAATAAATTGATTGAACAGAAAATGCTTAGTTGAATCGCAATAAGAAAACAATGCTATGGCAACACTCAGAATTACTGTCAATTTGGCAGATAGCGAGCTGTCAGTCGCATTAAACATCTGTTGAAAATGCCACTTTCTGATTTTTTCAATTTGTCTCTGCGCGACATACTGGGAATTCCTCGTTCGCACAATAAGTATCAAATAAAATTATTTTATCAATTACACAAGTTCGACAACAATTGCATCACATTTTTATTACTATTATTTTCATATTCAATGTGTCTATATATAGAGTTTAATTGATACATATTATGTACGTCACCACTAATTTATATTTGTTTGGCTTTTAAGCGATTTCGACCGACATCGTCAAGACTACATGGATCAATCCAGAAATCGCGACGATGTCGACGATCCCTTCGAACCGTAAGTAAGTCAATTTACACACATATACAATCGAAATATTATATAATTCAATGACAATTTTTCTTATATTAGCGGGGATACGAACGGAAGAGACGACGGCTTCGACATATTCAACGAATCCTTAGAAATGCATCGTCATTTCGAACAGCAGATGAACGAAATGATGAAAGTCTTTGGCATGAATATTTTCGGTATGCCCTTTTCGCCTTTTCGAAACGAGGATAGTGGGCATACCGAAGAACACGATGCCAGGCCTGCAATCGGACACGGCATTCGCGATCAGTATTTGAAGCCAGGATATCAAACCGAATCGCCAAGTAATAGCAAAGTCACCGATAGTGATCTAGATGGGGTGTACGTTCACATTATTGCTAACATATAAGATCTAAATAGACATTGTTTTAATATCAAATTTAAAACTGTACTTTTAGAATAGCTCCAAACGATCTGAACGATTTCATTGGTAGGGATCAACGGCTCAACAGAGCTCCTGAACAACCGAGAAGCGTTGATCCATTTCAGAATAGTCCGAACTTCTTCGGTCGTATGGTTATCACGCACACTACTACGAAACCTGATGGTGTAAGTTGCATATATTAGTATTATTTAGGGTGGCTGTATTTAAAGCAGGTCAAATTGTCTAAGGTAAAAATGCTAGAGAACTTCTGGTGCCACTTTAGTATGCGGTCTACCTTTGAATCGCAGTCGACTATTTTTTTTTTATTTGTATCGTAGCAACGGCCTGTTGGCTGCTAAGATATCTTTTTTTGTTGTTGTTTTATTTCATCAATATTTTCACAAAAAAAAACATATCTTAGCAGCCAACATCTATCTATTTAAGGGTCAGGTTAGGTTAGGTTAAGTTAGGGTTGGCCCTATTCATTTATGATTAGGTTGTTAGGGTCGGTATTATTCAGTCTCACTTTCACACGCGAGAACTGAGACCGCATATTAAAGTAAAAACGTGAATCTTCCCAGACATGCACACAACAAATCCTAAAAGTTCCGTCGTAATCGGGTTCAGTGGTTTAGGAGCCTATTCGAGACACACACACAGACATTCATTTTTATATATATAGATTAGCTGAACCCTACATGCGTTGCAATGCCATAATAACGCATGCAATTCCCATTCCCATTTGTCGGAAAAACACAGGCAGAGAACACATTTGAAATTATTGCGTTGCAATGACACTCATTCCCGTTTTTCCCGTTTTTTTTCACAGTAATCTTCCCGGACATGCATACAACAAATCCTGAAAGTTCCGTCGTAATCGGGTTCAGTGGTTTAGGAGCCTATTCGAGACACACACAGACATTCATTTATATATATATATATATATATATATATATATATATATATATATATATATATATATATATATATATATATATATATATATATATATATATATATAGATTATGGCGGTCTCCGTGACGAGCCAGAATGTTAAATTACAGAAAACGCAAATATCGGAAGGCAAAGATCGAAAGATCAAAAAAAAGGGTGCATGGTAAACGGTACACACTCACTTAATTTGCGCGAGCAGGATACAACAGGAACAAGAAGAACAGGCTTTTCCTCCCGTATTATTAAAGTGCGAGCGCAGAATACGGGAGGAAATGCCTGTTCCTCTTGTTTCTGTTGTACCCTGTTCGCGCAAATTAAGTGATTACGTACCGTTTACCATGCACCCTTTTTTTGATATTTCGACTTAAGATCTTTCGATTTTCGATCTTTGCCTTCCGGTATTTGCGTTTTCTGTAATTTAACATTCTGGCTCGTCACGTAGACCCAGATTATAGATAGCCAAAGTAACAATGCAAGTGGATTTATTGCCGTTGTCAATAATAATTGCAATTGTTTTATTAAAAATGTACTAAAAAGGACATTTGCTTCTCTACCATATAATGAAAAAGACATTATTGTTAAGAGGGCTGGACAGCAGCGCCTTGTCCACACAAACGTACTATACTTCTCCCTTCCTCAATTACGGCACTAGAGAAATTATTTTTTAATATGCTATGGATATCCACCATTGGGGTGCATCTATCGTTTTATTTTTTTGATTAATTATTTTTTAAAGGAGCTAGGAGCCGTCAAACATCTATAAAATCGCCTCTTTTTTACACCCACGAAACGAGTCCAGCGTGCTTGTTTAACGGTCGATTTAAAAAAAAAATACGCCGATAGATGCACAGAAAGTATCTTTCTCATACCGATGATGACATTTTTTTAAAAATTGGTCCAGTTTTGGAGAAGAAAATAGTAGAATACGAAACCTCGATTTTGTCAATTTAA